>NW_009220281.1:0-18568 GCF_000690835.1 Fulmarus glacialis | reverse complement strand
CGAAAGAGTGGCTCCCATCATTCAAGTTAAGAATATACTTTCAGCTTCAGTTCCTTAAACGTGACAGCAAACAAAGAACAAGTCTGTCTGCCCTCCTGCATCCCACTCTGATCCTGAAGTCTGATCTATGTAGTGATCAATGCATCTTAAACTGATCTTTCTTTTCTTTAATGGGTTCTCATGCAATAAAGAACAAAAGCAGGGTGTGTTTAATAAATTTTGCAAACATCTGGCAAGAAAAAGAAAACACTGGAAGGAAGGAGAGCCAAGCAATATGGCACTGAACTAACTATTTATAGCAAAATCTGTAGGATTAATTTAATGACATTTGTTCCATTAACATATCATGTATTTGCAAATCATAAGGTCAGGTCTTCAAAATGAGAAAATTGAGGTGCTCAGCATTTGGCATACTCAAACCTTGCGGAAGCTGCTTGCTGATTCAAGCAGCATATAGCATATAGCCAGACTCTACCTTCCTAAGTGGAACTCCACTGTGCTCCGTGGCATAGAAGCCTTATGCAATATTCATAGAACCTGCTTAACCAAAAGAATTTTGATTCTTAGAAAAGGTATTTCCCCTTTATTTGAGTATTAACAAGCTGTGGATTCGCTGTTCATTACATATGAATTTTTCAGCTTTCAGGAATAGTTCTAGAGGTAATGATAAAAATAATCTAGTTATTTAAAAAAACACTCAAATAAATGCCTGGGATCTTTTTCTTTAACTAACTGCCTCTGCCATAAGAAGACACGTAGTGATCATGAATAAAACTGCTTGTTACAGTTCAGAAGATGATGCACAGCTGGTAGCAATGTCAGTCACTTGCACGAGGTTCCAAATATAAAAAAACATTTTGCTATTACTCCCTGTGATGGCTGTGACTAATATTTCTGAAGCATGGAGCAGAGCTGTCTACATTTAATGTCATACAGCAGGCACAGCCTTTTAAGCAAAAGACCTCACCTTGCTTGAAGACTGACAGTTTAATTAACATTTCATTTCTTTTTCGCTTAAAATAATACATCCTAAAGTCCTTTCTTGAGACTAGGTCATGTATGTTGGACACAACAGAGTACTAGAGCACGTATAGTTAGGCCTCTTTGGAATGGGATGAATAAAGTGCTGTAAATGTCAGGCGGACTGTCTATATTTTGAACGGGGCAAGTATCCCCAATATAGAGGGCAATATAGGGATTTAAAATACATCTATTTTCTTTTCACAAAAACCACAAGGAAGGTGATCTCTGATGAAGCTTTGCTTACTGGTTATCAAAGACAAAACCAGTAGCGTCTCATAGCCCATTTGTAGGCAAGTGACTACATTACTTACTTATGTAATGTGTCATGTCGCTGGCAGGAGAGATTTTTAAAATCCCGGCGCCTACTTTCACTCTATGTCATTTGTTGTCCTTTGACAGTCTATTTTAACATTTCCATTGAGAAAATAAGAAAAAAAGAAATAACCATATTCTGGGCTTAGAAATCAATTAGCTAGCTGCCAGAATTTGTTCCAGAAGCACCGCTGAACTTTCAAGTGCTAGGAGCTGTTTACCATGAAAGCAAGAAAATTAGGGCCAGAAGTAATAGTTCTTACAGTGTACAGATCTTTCAGCTTCACTGGAACCAGAAGGGACTGGGGTAAGTGAGGTTTGTTCAGTGACGCTCAATAGTTTTCACAGGCATTTTCTAAATACATCAGCAGAATTTAGTGCATATAAAGATATGTTTGGATGCATCAATCTCTTATTTTTGTTGTGCTCCTGTGAGTTTTTAAAATCTCTTGTAGCTACACCTTGGGCTTTTTGTTTCCTGCTTGTTCTCTGTCTATCTTTCTTTTTCAAATATTTACCTGAATCTGAATATCCCTGGAATTGATCACTTCCACGATTCCCACAACGTTGTCAAACACAAGGCCAAACTTTTTACAGTTGTCTAAAATAAAAGCAATCATAAATAAGAAAGGCAAGATAAAAGAAATATATGCACACCTGCTACATTAACTACAAAAATTCCCAGTCTTGCACTGCATAGCTGAGCGGCTTTACTTACTTGATCAATCCATTAAAGGGAGTGGAATGATTCAGATGCATTATTAATCACGTAAGTCAGTTTTTTCAAAATTGGCATTTAAAGCCCAGCTGAGCTATCCACTCACCAATCGTAATTGAATTGATTTTTCCTTTTATCTGAAGTGTAGATTTGTTACACTTAAAAATGTAGGCCACTTGCTTGAGTTCAGTGTTGTTAATGACCAGGTCATTCTTATCCTCTTGATATTCCTATTTCAAAAGAAAGTTTATTTAATTGGTTGTCTTTAACTAGCTAACAGTCAGACAGAGTTTAGTACAACTTACCCTCGAGTCATTGCATCTTCAGTTACAACAGAGCAATATCCTTCCTGTGGCTTAAAAATCTAACCTGCTTGGTGATCAGGTATTTCACCTAATTCACCCTTAGATGACACATGTATATTTTAGAGCTGCAGAACTGAAGAACTTAGCATAGACCATGACAAAACCCATTGATTTTGTAGCAAAAGCTCACAACAATTTAAAAATGCCCTCACAAAACTGTTGCTTGGCTTCCATCCAATTTAGACCGGCACCTTAAAGAAAAGAGCAAGTTTTTGTTCCCCCAAATGTTATATAATGGTCTATACAGTGTGTTATGAACGGCTGCAGGCATTACCATATACAATAAGGAATAATAGGTGAAGAAATTTCCTTCCGTTGTGAAGTGTGAAGGGACATTTACACTCCATGGATGTCAAGGAAAGACTAGGGATCCACAAGGAAAGTTCCAGGTACTATAAACCTAAGGCAACACAACACAGGCAAACTGTGACTGCACCTTCTGCGAACTCAACTCCACAGTAATGACTGTGTATATAACCTTCTGCATGACTAAACTGCATATTGTTACTTCCCTCTTTTAACCAACGCAGTCATGTGAATTTTCACGCATAGATTCTTTGGTATATGTCTACATAAATTAACTCCCAAACTTGAAACAAATCTATCTTTTCCATCTGTACATTGAGCAAAAGGAAAACACTTCTCTACTTTTAAGCATGGGTGACGTGCTTGCATGGTGATGAAAAATAAATGTATAATTCCGTTGGTTAACAAAGCTGGAGAAAGTGCTCTATGATAATACTGTTATCTCTCACTTGCATGAATGGCCTGCAAGAAGGGACTTTAATTGGAGCTCTCCACTGAACTTGTTTCTGGGGGATTGTCTGATTTTGCAAGGAATTTACATGCTGGTTCTGACATTCTCCAGTTCAGACGAATTAGTATATGATTCTCAGAGACAAATGAATTAACTTTAGATGCTACAGAATAGTAAAAACTAAACTGTAGCAAGGCAGAGCAATGCAAGAATCAGCCCATTTGAGTTGCAGCTTTGACTTGTTGCACCTTGATCATGGATAGTCTTTTGCAAGACGTTCAGTGCCTAGCCTGGTTTGCAATGTGCAGGGTGCAATTCAGAGGTGTGACTGGAACTCACCACTCTCCACTTCTTTCCCTCTAGCTCCAAGACAGGGGCATGGCTCTGCTGCGGGGAATTGTTGGGAGAGGTGGGACTTGGAGTATGGCTTTTTGTCGGGGATCGAACAGAGGGACACTGAGCACGTAGGCTGGGGTTCTTGTGAGTCTTCTGGTCATCAGAGACATGTCGAAGCCCTAAAAAAAAAAGGGTGTTTATGAAAGAGAGTCTGTTTTCCAGTCCTAAGGTTGTTCATATTTAAGCAGGAAAGGTTCATTTGTAATTGTGTTAAATCATTCTGTGAATTTACATTTTTTATTTCCTCAGGGTTTGCCTGGGTAACGACCTAAAGTGTAACTGCCTACATATTTTTAGCACTTTTACTGTGGATGAGCTATCTTAGTATCTTTAACAGGAAATGCCACAATGTCTTCTAGTCCCTCTCTGCCTGTAGCGAGCTCTGAGAGCTTGTTATATCATATTTTTCTATCCATAAAAATGAGATTATTTTTCTAATTTATGACAATATTTGACCTATCCCTGCAGCATTAAAGGCAGATATATCAGTCGTATGTATTTAAACTCACAACCAGCCACTTGAATTACAATGTCCAGTATTAATACAAAAAGCTTTATTATTGTACTCCACACTGAGCTGTAAGCCGGATCTTTTCACCTAACATGTAACACATTTTGACACAGGTTGGAACACTGAATGTGAATCAGAAAAGGGGATAAATTTTTATTGCAATTGCAGCTTAGAGGTTCACCAGCTACTGGGGGTTGAAGATGTTCAGCTTGGCTGCCTTAAAATTAAAAGGACACCTCTAAATAAATGGTGTGAATTTCAAGTATGCTGAACATACTTGGGTGCTGTTGCTTCTAAAGGAGGTTTTGGTATGCAGTCTCATCCATCAGACTCAGTGCATGCCTCAGAAAGATCTGAGCTGCCTAAATGTAACTTAAAAATGCAGTGGAAGTTGGGTTAATACAAATAGCAGCTCTTGATGTAGTCTGACTCATGGACCAAAATTTGATTTCTTTTCTCCTGACCTTTGGTAATTGCTTCTCCCTGGTTAAGCTGTGCAAATAGGGCTGAGCGAGATGCGGTTCCTTCATCCTTTATGGTTTCTGTATCAAAGATGGGGGGAGGTCCAGGTGGTGGCGGTGGTGGTGGCAGTGGTGGGGAGAGGCATGACCCGCTTGTTAGAACAGATCGCATAGACATGGGTGATGCAACAGGACCCTGTTTGAGATAGATGGAAATTATTTGACATACAGTGTTTCAAGGAACATTGTATTATGATAACTCTTATTTATTAACATCCTTGAATGCTGTGAGTTTGAGTGACTCTAGGCAGTCACAGGCTCAGAAGAATTCCTGGCACTGTGATCGAACGTAATACTATGAATCTTTCCCTGCATCAAAGCAGGCAAGGCTGGAAAGACTGACAGTCTACAGCACTACCTTACTGCAGAACTACTCCACGTAAAATATTTCTCTCAAATGCTTGTCAAGACTGATGTTAAAAATCTTTAATAGTAAAGATTCCATCATTTACTCCAGTGTTTACTTACATAAAAGGGAAAATGACTCCGTCTTTTCAGATACCAAATTCAATTAGCCATAGATTGGTGTGCGTTCAGAAACATACAGAAAATGTTTTGATCTAACACAAATAACTGGGAGGGTCATGAACTGTCAGTTATACATATGCAACATGCTAAATTGTATGCAAGATGTAAAATGCTATTCTTCAGACTGTTCAAGTAATCTTGAAAAGATTCAAATGCAAAGATTCAAATACAGCAGAATGTAAAACTATGGTGATTCAAGTCTCTTATTTCTGAAATTCAGTATTTGAGTTTTCAGTTCAATTTCTCAAATTCTTTTTTCTCTTTTTCAATTGCAGGAGATCACAGCACACAAGTTATGAGTGAGGGGGACCTTGGTAAAGCAAGTAATCCAATCTTTCTTTCAGTTTGCATAATCAAAAGTACATGTTTTGGTCTGAATTATAATGCTTACATAGAATATTATCAAACAGACAGAAAATACTAATAATGATCTAATTAAAAACTTATGCATCCTAATAATAGATGTTAGATAGAATCTGAGAAACTGAGAATGACTTTTTCCGTCTTGCCACTGAGTGTCACTCTGATCCCACCTCTCTGCAGCAGAGCTGAGACTGTTTTAAAAGAACCATTGTGAAAAATTAGATTGGTTCTGATTAATTTAGCTAGCTATACAGACATTGTGCATTGCACCAGTACATATTTATTAGGTGGGCAGATGCAATGGGAAAATGAGAGGGACTTACAGAGTCACAGCTCCTCTAATTGGCTACCTTTGTTAAGAAATACAGGTTGTTAAAAGTACATCCCTGGTAATCAATACTGGAAATAGATATTGCTTAGCTGGACTCAGAGGATATTTTTAACTATTTATGATGCCACTCCTTTCTGCTTTCCACGAAACTGAAACAGCAAAGTATCCATCTGGTTCATGGATCTCACATGAGTGAAAACTGTAGCTATTTTTTAGAAAGTAAACTTGTTCTGGCCTGTAATCCCAAACTGACAATGGGAAAGGGGCTGAGGTGCACATGCTCTTTTTTTTTTACTCTTCAGACATACTTTTAAAGAAAAAAAAGAAGCCTGGCACATTTGAGTAAGTAACTGCATTCAAACCTCTTAGTCATTATGACCCTAATTAGAGTAGCACAGAAAGGGAATATTAGTTAACCTCTTAATATACGCCCTCTATTGGCACATGCATCTTCAGCATGTAAGTACTGTTGCATTTGAAGGAGCTGTTTGTGGAATATGTTAGTGATGAATACATAGCAAGATTCTTTGTCACATTAGTGACATTAAAACTGCATTGCACAAAAAAGACTGTTGAATCCCCAGTACTTGGGTGAGTAATGAAACTGATGTAGTGGTACAGTTTGATTGTTCCTGAAAGGACCCAAGATCTCTTAAGGGAATGAGCTCTCGTCTATGCTATTAAATCTTTTTGTTCAAATGTAAACAAATGAGAAGAATCCCCTTTTGGAATTGATTACCATTTATTGTCAAGATGTACTGGAACTGATGTGGACTGCTTTTAGAGACATTTCATTGTTGCATGGATACATTTAACTCAGGGCGTTTTTGCTTACATACTTAGTAGTTATAGGTTATTGTTTTAGGCTGGGGACAACTTCTTCACTTGGCCCTCAATTTACAGTGCCTGTCTTCCTGCCTCTGCTAATGCCAGTAATGTTACCTGCAGCAGAGTCAGCACAACTGTGAATTATTATTATTAAAAAAAATAATGTAAGTGGATTTAGTGGCACAATCAGTTGTTGCTGCCTGAGGTGCAATAGAGATCTTCGCTATCTGTTGCCTGCAACCATAGCAACTGAATCCACTATGTTCTGGTTATCCAGAATTATGAACATGGCATTTGCAGGGCTTTTTAAAATACTCAGATACCAGAAATGGCACTCACTGTTCACAGTGCAATGTGAACATGCAGTTACGAATTATGTATGCTTTATGGGAGGAGATTAATAGTAGCAGTGGTAGTGGTTAATAACTTGTAGTCTGAGATAAAAATCTCATTTCCCAAATTCTGGATTGACATCTGATTTCCCAAACATACCTTATTGCTTCCACCTGCATAAATACAGTGCTGTGATTTTCCAGAAACTTGTGTATGTAATACTCACGTGTTCATTTGGAATTAACACCAATTAAATTCTGCAAGGGCTGCAAAGATGCATTAGAGAAAAAACAATGTAGAAGTTATCTGGGTATTCTGCATACAACACAGAGTGGTGGGTCACTCTGCCAGTCTCTTTGCTTAAAGTGTCAAACTGAAGGCCATCACAGATCATGCAGGAGACTCCAGGCTCAAATGATGCTGCTGAGTAGTGCATCAAAGGCAGTTTTCCAAATGGCAACAAAAGTGTGGGAATGTCTATGTAACCGAGGTGGAAGCAAAACTCAGAGGAATTTATCTGTGGAAGTAGATGATCTCTCTCCCAGAACTCTGAAAGAACTAACTTCTGAAAGTACAGACAAAAAGGAAGGATTTTAAATACATGAATCAAGTGTGGACGTGGTTTTGTATAACTGGAGAATTACTTATTTACTTTTCAAGAAAGAGCAGAGGTAGGAAACGATCTGCGAAACTAGGAGCATCCTTCCCTGCTAGAGCAGTACTGATGAAAATACAAGTCTAGTAAAAAATCTCAATCCTTGACCTGAGGAGTGAAGACATTCTAGTCCTTTGAGTGGGTTTCAAGAGTAGGGAAAAAAATTTATCCCTTGCACTCATGCTGCCCATCTGCCTCCTCTTTTCTTTACAAGCCTGATCCCTCCACCAAAGTCAGTGGCTATCTCCACTGAGCTGAGAAGATTATGAGTTAGATCTAATTAAGAACACAGGAGCTGTCACAAGGTCTAGGAAGACACCTGGGGTTCAGTCACCCTTCCCACTTTTCCTCTTAATTTTGTGCAGTCACAGAAATAAGAGATGGACTGAACCTTTGTCGTTAACTTTTCTCCTGCATGACAAATTCTTGTCTAGTTTATGACCTGAGTTACAGATACTGTATCATGGTATTTTCAATTATGTCTAAACATATATGGCCATTCTGGAAACTGTAAACAATTTCAATCAAAAATTAGGCCAGGCAAAATTGAAGGACAAATCAAAGGAAAAAAGGTCGCTAAAGTACAGGGAGGGACTAACTGCTTCACGGTAGATCTACTGTCTTATGGCATGGACACATCCAGTAGAACAATCCCCCATTGAAACAGAACAGCATGGAAAAGACAGACAAGTCTCACTAATGAGGAGGCATACAGAGACTTGCTGTAAAGAGGGGTCCAGTCTCACTCTGGCTTTTGTCTTCTTTTCTTTGCCATTTTGATTTACCTGACTGAAATCAAACAAACATTCAAGTGAGGTGAAATTCTTTGTGGGAAGAGTGGCTCAGGGAAACTCTAACAAGGGGACAGAAAGCACAAAAGAGAACTGGAAATGCAGAAAACATTGCACTTCTTGCATTCCCTGCATGCCGGGAAGATGGGACCTGTGCTGCACTCAAACATGCTGATGCAAAGGGCAGTTTTAAAATCAGCCTAGTGAAGCGGTTCCAGGAACTTTCTTTTTTGATTAATTTTGACCTCTGTTAATACATAGACCTCCAAGTTACCAATCTAAGTCACTGGCAATTGGTTTGCTTTCCTTAGTCACCCTTCCAAGACCACTTAGACCCTCAGGCTCTAGAATATTTCTGAACTACACTCTTAAACTGTTCTGGTATCTGGCAGTACTTGTGTATAGTCCTATCCAATTTCAACTAAAGTGCCTTTCACAAAGTCCATTCATTTCTGTCCTGTATAGGGTGGTGTTTGTGAGAGCTGCTGGGAATAAAATAGCATGTTATATGCCCGCAAAAGTTCATCTATCCTAAAGCAGCAGGTGCTTACCAGCATTGCTATTTGCAAACAACTCTTCAGATTAACTTCAAGCAGATGTTAACAACAGTGTATCTTTACACAAAGAGTATTAAGAGCCATTTGGACTAGCGAAGGCGGTTATTTGCAAGCCGCCTTTCTTCCTCTTTTATTTCAGCTGTTTGCCTTGGTAACAGCTGCTGTTCTCAGTGCTGTGGTGTCTATAGACATCACATCAAGTTATGCTGGTAGCTGACTGTTCCCATTAACATGTTGGTGTGGTCATTTTTCCATCGTTTGCAAACACGCCCCTTGTAAGAATTATCAGGGGAACAGATAGCTTCAGCCTTACTTTGTGAAAATGTTAACACAAAAATAAGCCATTAACTTTTAACGTGCTAGCTTTGTATCATAGTGAACTTGATGTGCTTTAAACCTTGCTCCTGGAGCTTTCTGAAATGGGGGAAAATGTAATTCTCTGAGTAAGGTCCTATCAAGAACAGGAGATACGGGCCCTGTGGCCATGTAGTGACAGCTATGTAGGGGATGGAACATTCCAGAAATTTCTTCCCAGGGAAAAAATTGTCTTCAACCTTCAACTAAACCATGCTTTGAATGGGGTGACAGGAACGGGTCAGGGTTTGCTCCTTGCTGGATAGCCCAGAGGCATCTGCAATGAGGCCCAGGAGCCTCCCATTGATTGTGGCTCAGTAACTTCCTCTATGACAGAGTCCGAAGCTGCTCACGGAGCTGCGTCTGATAAATGCGTATTATCACTGGGCAAGGGTTTGCAGGATTGCAGTACAGCCTCAAAGTATGTTGTATTTCTACCTTTATCTTGTAGGACTGGCAGAAGGGTGGGGTACTCTTCTTTTTCTCCTTGCTGGCTACCTAGCTGGCTCACTGGAAGAAAGAAATGACTGTTTATGTTGAAGCAGCTGGCTGGTTAAAATTAATCTATGTTGAATCTCATTTAATTCCCTTGAAATTACAGTAGAGATGAGTGAAGCCCTTTGCTTCTGAGAAGCTGGGCCTTGTTACTGCACATTTCTCCTAAAGGCTTCCCCTGGAGCACAAGGCTACAACCAGTCTTGTTAGAGAAATAAAATGCTGTTTGTACATAACACAGGTGCTCTGGATGCCATACTGTCAGTGATTTTTGGTGGCCATATGCAGAGTGACATGTCTTTAGGTCTAAACCCAGCTTCTGAGAGACAGTAAGAATTTCTTTTTCTGTCTTATCACAGATGTTACTATTTCCTGAGCCATTCTTGCTGAACAATTCCCTGGGTCAGCCTTCCATGTCACTGTCACTATATTTGTAGTATTGTAGCAGCAAGGAGCCCTAGTGAGAGGCTTGTATCTCTGGGGATACACGGGGCTTGTGTGCCAGGCCCTGTACAAACACCTGCCATCTTCCTCTCTGTTTATCCAGCTTTAGGCTGACACAGTGCAGCACGGAAACTGGGGGGAACAAAGTTCTTGTGGTGGGAACCTGCTGTGGAGCATTTGAATGAACACACATTTCTTGTAGTTGCAATGGTCGTTTTTACTCAGGACAAACAGATTATAAACAACTATATAATGCATATAAATGGGGGGTTGGACTAGATGACCTTTAAAGGTCCCTTCCAACCCAAACTATTCTATGATTCTATGAAATAAATCATATATGCATAATATATAGTACCTATTTTATTAGTCATTCCTATTAAGAGGTAAGTACCTATTTGCGGCTGAGGCAACAGGTGGCATAAAATCCCTTCCTTAATTTATTGAAAAGCCTTCTTTTCATGGCAGACTACATTGGGGGACTACATTCTTCTCAAAAAAAAGAAATATCCCTGTTTTCTCCCCCTCCCCCTTTATAGTAATCCTAGTTTCACACCTAAAATGATTACAGCATTCTGTATTGTTCTTTCCATACATATGCACAGCCAAAGACAAGAATCACGAAGGCTAAAATATCATGTATCAACCTCTGGGAACAGGTGGACTGTAACTCAGGGGCACAGAGCTCTTGTTAAGGTGTTTTTTGTGTAAAAGTAGCTTAGCACAACAGTTCTATTACCTACTGTATTTAAGCCACCTGTCTGCAAGGGGTTATGCTGCCCTGAGATCCGCAATTTACTAGATGAAACAGCTGACTTACAGGGCCTGTAACCTTTGTGAGTTAAAACACAAAACAGCAAAAACCAGGCCAGCCTCTTTTCTTGTTACCGGGTCTCAGCAGAATTATTTATCTGTTGAGTTTGCAAACTTGGAAGCCCCTTTTAATACACTTCTGCCATTTATCACCTGTTCAGGATTTAAAACGGTGCTTACATCTTCACAGTTACCCAACCAGAAATGTTTTACACAGCCAAGGTCTTCTAAATCATTTCAGAACTGTATGTTAATGTAATTGTCAACAAGTAACGTGCTCCCACAGGCACATTAAACCAACTTTAACTTATATAAATATTCGGTTAACAAGAAGACCAATCCCTTTAGCAATATAGTAAAGTTTAAACAGATGTGCCTTTTCCTTTTCTCTCCACTTTACATACTTTCAATTTTCTTTTTCCTTTCCCTTTTCCCCTGGAACTAGGTTGCATCATGTTACAGGTCAGGTTGCATTTGACAGCTGTTGTCAAACAAGCCTCTCCCAGGTTCTCCCTTAGCCTGAATGGTGTTTGGGCACTGATGTTAAAAGGACACCGTTGATATCCAGTAAAGACAAATATTGCCAACCATTGTTGGAATAGGGGAGTAAAACTACTTTCTTTCAAAGGGACGTGGATGTAATTGAGGCAGTCTCCATAAAAGAGGCAACTATTGTAGAGTTGCCGGGATGGCCAGTTTCTAAATTGACAGTGTACCAAAAACTGAACATTGCCTATTCTCTGAGAAAGAAACAGTTGAGATTAAAGGATGCAAATTTTTCAACAAAAAAGTATAAGGAAATAAGGAAAGGGAAGGGAAGAGAAAGAAATGGAAGGGGACAAAAAAGGAGAGGAAAGGCTATGACTGAGAAAAATTGAGCACTCTGAAAATGTCGACATCTTATCCAAGATACAGACATTTAAATCAGTGTATCTATGCTGCTCTTACTTCTATCTGAATGATACCTCTGGGATTGCAGTTGTGTCTGTGGCTGGAATTTGGCACTCCAGTTTTGACCTTTAGCTTTAGTGAAGTGGCTCAGGTGATGGCTTCTTGATAAGTGGGTCAAACTAAACACAGCATAGAAGAGATACTGGAAGGATAATAGGAGGCTTTTGCCTGCAGAAGTTGGTCTTTTGCAGCTTGTTCACCTCAATATGTAGAGAGATGATATATTACAGGAAAATGTTTTGATAGTACAGGAGAGAGGCAGGGCCATTTTATAAGAAAATGTCTGGAGGTGATTATTTTAGACAAGAATGAAATGGCCGAAGTCTGTACTGAGACTAGTATCATTGCACTCAGTTAGGCTAATGTAGGAATTACGATGGTTCTCGGTGTGGAGCCTGTGGAGAATTTCAACTTTTTAAAGAGTATTTTTAGAGTGCTATCTAATGAGTTATAAATGTTTTTTAAAATGATATTTCAGGAAAAAAAGATTTGAGGATACTGTATTGGCTCAATGGGAACAGGATATAAATACATCTCAACTGCTTGTAAAGATGCAGACTTCCTCCTAAGAATTTGTTTTGATTTGTAAAGTGGGGGAGGGGGATCATTTGCCACTTGAGTGAAATTCTGCATTAGAAACTAAACACTGTAATGAAATTCACTGCCAGTTTGTAAATATTTCCTGTTTGTAAATAATCCTGCTGGCAAAATTTGTCCTAAATGACTATTATATACAAAGAACAAAAACTTAACTGGAGATCCACCTGCAACTGAGAGAAACATTCAAGACAATTATCCTTGAGCAAGATTTGTTTCTTAACACTTATTTGATGTACAGGGAACTACAGCAATCTCTCATTATTACTGGTTGTTTTCTTGCTGCAAAGTTAACCTGCAGAAATAGGAGCAGAAGTTTCACTTCCCCCAGCTTACTCATGCAGTCCTTGTAGCAAACAAACTTTTATTAGGCATTCTTGTGAGCTTATATTACAGCTGGTCATTTCTTTGCACCACCAAAAAAAAGTAGAGAGGGAAGAAAGAGCCACGCTTCAATAGAATCCCTTCTTTAGGTGAAAAAAAAGAAAAAAAGGGCACTTGCTGTTTATCAGGAAGAACTGAAAAAAGACATAGATTAGTGTTACAGCTGTAGATTTCATGTTAAAGTCAGAAAGTTGTAGCAAGCAAAAATGACAGTTGCTGCATGGTTAAAATGCTACACTGGGCATTTAAAACATTTCATTATAATAACAGCTTTTGCTTAAGACTCACTGACATCTGAGAATGTCATACCTGGTAGCAAAATAAAACTTGCAAATCTCCATTAGGTTGGTAATTGCTCTTGTTCCCATTGTCAAGATTGCTAAATTGAGATGTAGTGAGTATAGTGAACTGCTACTCACCACAGGGTATGTGTGACAGAAGACGGCTCACACTTTACATTCAAAATAATGAACTACAAAATTACTTTTAAGGAAATACTGTAGATCCACGTGACTTCCACCGACAAGCACATTTTCTCTGACACATTCACAATCAATTAATGAAAATGCATACTTCAGATCACAGAGAAAATACAGAATGGAACATTTTATTCTCTGGGACAATCCTGCTTATAAACATACATACTTTAAATATGTAGTTTTCTTTTGTGAGCACAGTACCAACAAATATCCTAACCGTATCCATCATGTCTTGAAATAACTGTGATTTACATAAGGTCCAGTTTTGTACCACCACTCCACACGGGTAGCAAAACAGGCTCAGGTACACAAAAGTCTCAAGGTCCTTAACTCCACTGATTTCTTGGCTTTCTCCTCTCACAGTCCCATGCATTTCAATAGGATGCCCTCAAGGAGTAAAATATCTTGGCAGAACCAGAGCCAAAGTGAATAAGGAGAGAGAATTGTGTTAGATCCAAAAATCTGTAAGCTCATGTTTTTATCACAAATTTATTATAAAGCTGATAGAGGTAACTGTTATTGTCAGAGCTGACTGCTTAGCCATTATTTCAACCTTTTGCACCTGTTTTAGTGTCTGTCTTGTAATTTATCAAGACATTTCTTTCTCTTTCGTCTAAAGTATCTGCCTGTATGCTTACTGCCAGAGCCAGGAACACTTTACTGTATGCACTAGTGATTTGTTCCAAGGTTGGCTGCAGCTGCCCTGTGCAGCTTGATGGAAGGGTACAGCGGGGCTGGAAACGGCACAGCTTTGTGGAGCATGGCCAGAAATGTGCACACCATGGTATACAGCACCTATAGGTAAAGGGACCAACTGCCCACTAAAAAATCCTGTCCCCTCCTTTTTGGAAACCCAAGCATAGTCTGATCTAGGCTGATGCTCCTGGGGTTTTGTTGCAGTTCAAGCTATGAGAATACAGCTCTGAGAGAAGTAGTAGTTATGTTCTCCCTGACTGTTTAGTCTCTTTAGAAATATCCAAATATGGTACTTAATAGCTTTTTATATAAAACTTCAAGCATTGCTTTGTTGACTTCTGCAGATATGAAGGGTAAATTATCAGTATAATGTACTTCTAAATCTGTACTTATACAGGCCAAAAACTTTCTCTCTTTCTCTCTCCCTCTATAATAAAATAGCATTTCTGCATCAATGTCTCCCTTTCATAAATGTGCCACTTTCTTAATGCCTTGCCAAACTACTGCTGTTTCCTTTTTTCCTTTTATGCATATAAGTGGAAGCTGCTGCGTGCAATGATTAACAACTGTGTCTGGAATATATCTACAGCTTTTATATATATCGTATTTCTGTCTCGGCCCTGATTCTGCAGACCTTCATGCTTGACTTCACACAGCATGAATCTGTGACTTTCATTCTCACTTTAAAATGTATAACAAAAATGAAATTATCACTTGAGTAACTCATTGCTTTCTTGAATGTATTTGTTACCAAGCTTCATAGAAATATTTAAACAACATTTAAACAACAAGCTATTTAAACAACCTGCTAACTTACTGTATTGTAATTTCCTTACATTCACATGAAGTAAAACTTTAAAAAATTACACATCCATAAAAATGTGTTTGTAATCTAATCTTTCTGACACACATTACATGAATGATAATTTAAATGAGCCATACTTCCAAGACAACTTTCAGATCTGAGTGATACCCAAAGTGAGTGAAATCAATACTTCACATGCAGTAATGGGCTCATCATTCATGATGGAACGAGCACTGTTGGCAGGAAACTATGCTTAAGATGAATAAACAAGTCACACCTAGATTTGTATTCAGCAATTTCTTGCACAACTGAAGAGAGGGAAATAGAAAGACATGATGGCTGAGATGCTGGTTTTAAAACCAGTCAAATACAATCTGCAACAGCTACACTTCTGAATAAGATTACCAGTACTCAACAGCACTGAGAGTTCCTCCTGTTTGATCAAATGGCTATAACAAATCTTTATCTTAGAACACTATTTTCATACTTGTAAAGTTCCATTAAAGGTGAAGATGATTCTTTCTCTGTATTAACAAAACGAAATTTGTCCCAGATTCTCAGGCTAATTCTGCTAACATGGTACGACAATTTCTTTTCCTTATCTAATAATAATTTTTAAATCATTAGCTCTTCTCACATTCACTGATTATAATAGAGTAGGATGTAAGTGTGAAATTTTGTACTAAATTAAGCAAGAGAATCATGTTTAATATTTTAGATTTTTACTACAGAAACCTACAAAGCAGCAGATAATTCCAGTCTTCTAATTTATCATGTTTAAACATTTTTGCATTGCTTCAAACTAAGTAGTACACACAGATCATGGTCTCTCCTGTGTTTGAACTTGCACTTGAATACTCGAGTACTGTAAGGCCTTGTACAACGTCTAATGAAGGGTGTGAAAAGAAAGTTGCATAGTCTGTTGCTGAGCACAGGTAACATACATTCTCCTACATTGTTATCACTTCCATACAGGGGGAGATAAAGTAACTTTTCCAGGTACCATAGAATCATAGAATGGTTTCAGTTGGAAGGAACCTTTAAAGATCACCTAGTCCAATCCCCCTGCCATTGGCAGGGACATCTTTCAGTAGACCAGGTTGCTCAAAGCCCCATTGAACCTGGCCTTGAACACTTCCAATGATGGGGCATCCACAACTTCTCTGGGCAACCTGTTCCAGTGTCTCACCACCCTCATCGTAAAAAGTATTTCTTCCTTATGTCCAATCTAAACCTACTCTCTTTCAGTTCAAAACTATTGCCCCTTGTCCTGTCACTACAGGCCCTGGTAAAGGCTTTCTCCATCTTTCTTATAAGCCCCCTTTATATATTGAAAGGCTGCAATAAGGTCTCCCCGAAGCCTTCTCTTCTCCAGGCTGAACAACCCCAACTCTCTCATAGGAGAGGTGTTCCAGCCCTTATTCCATGTTAAAATACATTCCATCTGAAAGCTCTACTTCACTTCCCTATGTTCCTGAGTTCTTACAACGGTTTGGTCTGGGAATTAAATTATCTGGTGGCATACATCAGTCCTCTGAATAGTCATTCAATTTTTTAAAAAAATTATTTGCCTATACAGAAGAAATTATAAACTTGGTGTGAAAGACTGCATGTGCAAGTATGTGAGTGCACTGGTAAGTTTAGACAATGGTAACAACAAAAAGCTGGCTGATTATATTTTTAATATACTTTAGCAATTCTCCTAACCTGATAATAAACATGAGCACGTTATTAGACTAATATAGAACATTGCATCAATGTAGACAGTGGACATAAACTCTTACATATATACCCAACAGAAAATTAATTCTTCGTGTTTATAGCTCTCTTAGAGAACAATATTCATTGCCACCATCTTTCTATGCATCTTAGATGTAACACACAGAAGATGTTTATATAAATATATAGAGAGAGCATAAATAGTTAGGCATACAGTTATATTTACATTCTCCATATATATGTATCTCAGAAATTACTTCCGTATGTATAAAATAACAGTTTTATAAAGATAGCTATCTGTGAAGTAATACATTGGTATGTATCCCCTGTGTTTCTTTTTCCTGTTATTAAATACCTCTCTTTGTTCAGATTCTTTCCACCATTCTTCTCCTTTCCCTGTCATGTTCCCCCAATTTTTCTTTAGTCTGACTAATTTTTTGGGTTTGTTTTTGTTCCTACCTTCACTGTAACAGGCCTGGAGAATTGTGTCTGCCTCCCCTCATCATCTGCAGCTGGCGGTTATGGCTATAATCATCCCAAATAATTCTTCCCTCTTCCTCCAAACCTGTACCACAGTGGCCTGACACATCTTCTCCACCTGTCTTTCAAACTTTTATTGACTTGGTTGGGAAGTCCATGGACCATGACTTCTGTTCCTGGCCTGGATATTTATTTTTCCTGAGTTAATTACCTGCATTAAAAGTCCAATTGGTTATTGGCATTTTATGGTTCTTCATGAAGAAGGAAAGAGTACTTACAGTTTTACTCCAGGTGAGACCTGTGGTATGATGCTCTTTGATATAAGCTTGAAGCTCAGACCAGATGTTCAGATATGACTTCACCCAATCAACATGGCGTGCGTCACTGTGAAAACCGAGACAATATTTATATGTGTGAATGTACTTAAAACCAGAAAGCATTGCTACTCTTGCTTAAAGCAGATAAAACCCAATGTCTGCCTTAAAGCCATGGGCAAATCAGTTAGCAGGCAGCCAGCCAGCCCAGTGCTGAAAATACTAAGGCCTACTACACTGGAAAGCTTTTAGATCCCTCCAGAGGACAAGGGCAAAGGATGCCTCCAGCATAGAGTGCTTCCTGCTGGAAGGGCGTGTCATCATTCTGTTCAGGCGCAAAGTCAAATGAAGAAGCACTAAAGGTATATGAGCTGTGCAGCAGCTACCCAGACTCAGTTTCAGGGTGCTGAATTTTAGAAATTTAAATATCCGTGGGTTCTGTAAGATGTTCTAGCTTCCCAGTTCAAATGTAGCCAGGGTAATACTGGATCATGTTATAGTCATCAGACTAAAATATTTATACATCAAGAATTTTTAAAGTACAAGTCACAAGTTGGCTCTGGAATCATTATTTGGAAGGCTTAGTCTTCCAATGGGACAGTAAGTGAAATCAAGAAATATGTAGAGAGAGAGAAACTGCTTGTAAGATGGAGTCCTTACTTATGAAGAATTATTACTGAATAGTGACGGCTATGACTGGATGCTTACAAGGATTTGGGTGTCTACCTCCTGTTTATTTCCTTTGGAGCTTGATGCTTAATACTGCTGAGGATCTGGGTCAACAGGTTTAATCCAAAGCCTACTGAAGTCAAGGCCTTCCACTCCTTTGGAAGACATTGTGATCTGATTCAGTGAAAAACAGGAAAATAATTCCTTACTAGTGGAAGAACTAAATACCTAAATAATGTACCCTGTTTATACCGTTATGTGAGACATTTTCTTCTCTAGAATAAGTACTAAAACTATATTGTAAAAATCTTCAGTTACCCCAGTAGGTACTGCCTTCAATAGGTAAAATAAAGCTTCAGGAATAATACATAATATATGT
>NW_009220280.1:0-14266 GCF_000690835.1 Fulmarus glacialis | reverse complement strand
AGTCAAGTAAAAATGCATTTAATTCAGTGCTTATCTTGCAGTCTCAATCTCGTCATATCTCTAATTTTAACGTAGGCTGAGTCATTTTCATCCTACTGCTTTAAAATCAGGCTATGGAGCATGGTGTTCTTCTGGTATGTTTGAGAAGTAGAACAATTTTTCTCTCTCTCTTAGTCAGATCTGTCCTGCCAAGCTTCTATCACTCGGTGTTCTAAGATATAAAAATAACATATAGCTGGGGATAATTTGCAGTTATTTTTATTTTAAAATATTTTATATTTTACTGTAAGCAAAACTGAAACGTGAAGGATGCCACCTTATGCTATGCGGATTGATTTATAAAAATAAATTAAATGAAGGTATTAGTCCCAATGAAAAATTTAACCTTGTTTTGACATAGTTCCTTGGGGAAGAATTTGCATTGTGTGTACAGTAGTTACGCAGTACAGTAGTTACGCAGTACAGTAGTTACGCAGTACAGTAGTTACGCAGTACAGTAGTTACGCAGTACAGTAGTTACGCAGTACTTGCTTTCTCTATTTTGTTTATCTGTGGCCTACTGGTTCCTCGCCTGCCTGCCTGTCAAACCCTCCTCTGAGGTTGCAGTTGTTAATGTTGTTATGCTTAGAGCACTATATTGTTCCCTATTCGTGTTCTTGAAAAGAGCTGATTTGGTTTTTGCAAATCCAAGACTTCAATTTGAGACAGACTCTTGGTATGGAAAATACAGGTAGAACAGTTGTAGTCTGGCAATGCTGTAAACTACTGGAAACAGTTGTGATGCGAAGCCTTGATAGTAGGTAGAGCTATTCCAAACCTCATATCTGCAAGTACATATCCCTGCACGTACAGGGGGAGAAAACAGAAGATACAAGGGGAATACTACAGCATGCGTGTGATTGTAATGCGTCTAAAATACTGCACTCCTGGGTCTGCAGTTTAGGAAAACATGGAATAACCTAGAAAAATACTGAAAATGGGACAAATCTAAGATTGCAGGATAGAACAAGCTTGATCTCTTTGTGTACAAAATCTGGTTGTGAATCTGGGCTGATCTAACTTTGCATTCACAGGTTAGTTTCTTCACATGAACTTGAATTGTAAAGCAGTGACTGATTTTTAAACTTGCTTATTTTTGCTTTGAGTTCATTTGAACCTTCATCTAGGCAACAGCTTGGGTCTTCAGACAACATGGGCTGTAACGGAAGCGAGTACATACACATTATACCAGCCTACGTAGAGTTGTTTCACCTCTCGGTATATACCAAGTCACAGTGCTCAGTTCCAGCTCAAACTGGGTGCTGTCCTGCTTCGCTGCTGGTGCTGCGCTGGCCGAGGGAGGTGGATGGAAGCTGTGAGACGAGGCCTGGGGTCCAGCTGCATGACTGCAATGTTCCTCCCAGGCCGGTACAAGCTTAACCTGCTAATGTTAAGTGTGGATTTTGGCCCATAACATGAAATGAAGCCTGGTGAGGACTTGCTTTACTTCTACTATCAAACAGGCATTAAAGATTTCTGTTCACTCTCAAGTATAAGTCAGTTTGCACAACCAAGAAACCTCTGGTTCGCTAGGCTGGTCTTGGCAAGACTCGGGGATAGCCGCTAACGTGGCTAACATCTCTCTCAAATGGAAAACGGTAACTTGTTTTTAGTTGGCTTTATCCGTTTCTTTTCTACCTCTGAGTAGTTTCAAACCCAGTTTGCTGGTCTGCTAGGTGAAAGTAAAGCATCTTACAATGGCAAAGGAATCCAATACAGCAGGGTTTTTTGGTTTGCTTTGTACATAAATCACTATCTGTTATCTGCTTAAAAAATTGGTTTGGTTGAAAAAAATGCTAACAATATTATGTATAACTCTGTGTTTTCTACATTTATGATGGCATATAAGCAACAACAGAAAAAGATGACGGTAGCAGACTTTTTAGTGCCTCTTAAAGTTTGTAGTGTAGAGGGAAGTCATATTATGCCTCTTTGAGTCTTCTTACGTACTCTTCATTGCCCATGACCTTAGTATAAATTGAAAGCAGGCTCCGCGTGCTCATGACGGAGAGTAAAGTATGTTACCTTGCAGCTGTTAGGCATGAGCTTTAGCTGCCCTTTGCTGCTAGGTGGAGCGGGCTTTATTGTGCTGCCTTGGTGCTACAGGGCTTTCCAAAAACCCCTCGCTCCCGAGGGACTCCCGGCATCCTGCGCCGACCCAGCGGGAATCACGGTCCTGCTGGGAGGACCTGTGAGGTCCCTGCACGCCCCATGTATGCTCTTTGCCCATTTCAGGCCCAGTCCAAGGAAGCTCTTTGCGTCAGCTGGTTGCCCAGATGCTCAACCTGCCAGTGAGAGTGACGGTGGTGATCTCTGGCGGTTGTTTGTCTTTCCGGAGACTGCAGGATCTCCAGCCAAAGACCAGGCCTGTTGGACCGGACGCTGGACGAATGCAAAGCAGGAGGCGGGAGACAAATGCAAGCAGGTGTGGGAGAAGATGTTTGTGCATTGTCTGCTTGCTGACTGAGAACGAGGATGGGATGATCAGTCTCCTCTTGCAATAGCTCTCAGCTGGCCATGCCTTTCCGTTGTTTACAAGCAGGTGTCAGCCACTGAAACAGGCTGTGTCTCGTTGCCGGTTCCCTAAAAGCTGCCACCTGCAAAAGCTAGTTTTCTATTTCTAGCCACGGGTTTATTTGCTGTTTCTAAAACCTTGCACAAAGGGATCTCCAACCAGTTACAGACACAAGCTTGCATGTTAATTTAATTTCTTCCCCTAGCAACTGCTGCCCTATTGCATCCCATATTGTGCGTGGAGCGTTCCAGCTTTCTTATAAAACAAGAGGTGACAGAGCATATAGCAATGTTGACTGATGTCACTTGTCAGGTGCTTTCTGAAGGACAAGGTGAGGCCGAGCGTTTGAAATACGCTCAAGAGGATATGTTAGTCTCAATTTGTCCATGGCTTCAGTACAACAATAGAAATAGTGTTATCAGAAACACCACTTCCAATATTGAAGATAAATTTATTAAGACAAATGTAGACTAAAGTAAAGGAACACTTAAAAAATATTAAAAAGCACACAAAGGTGGATCCTGTGAATAGTGTGTGTCAGGGCAGGGTTTCAAGTAGGTGGTCCCTTTGTACCACCTACTTATCTAGATTTGGCTTCTAGATAATTAAACTGCTTGTTTTTTTGCTAGAGTACTTTAGAGTTTGAAAGCTCTAAGATCTTGAAAACAAATTCACCATTTTTAATGTAACTGATAAAAATGCAGGCATTAGTTGGAATGAAGTTAGTATTTGGCTAGGCAACAATTTTCTGTTCTCAGGCTGCATTTGGGGTATTTTTGGGGTATTTTATTTCTGCTCAGATATGCGGTGTGCACATTTATACTAGCAAGTTAAATTCATCAGAGTCTTGAGATCAGACTTCTTTTCTTACCTGTCTCTTCCATTGAGCTTTCTTTAAGATTGCAAAACCTTCCTACAGAATAAAGGTTTTTCGCAGGAGATAGCAAAAAAAAAAAGTTGTGGTGCGTTCTGCTGCCAAGGACCAGTATACGTTGTGCATGCTGAAAGACTCAAACCAGCTAGTTTGCTGGCAGAAACAAGGTCACAGTGGCCTTCCCCTCCCCAGTTACCCAATTTAATGGATATTTTTCTTTTCTGTCATTTTACGGAGCATTGTCATTTTGGCTTGTGGCCTGCTGATGGTAAGACAGGATGACTATGCTCTCTGGCTCCCGCAGCTCTCCATCTGTCTGTGCGCACCTTCCTTTGAGAACCACTGTCCACAGATCCTTCTTCCTGCCCACTGCCAGCTTCTTGCCGTGGTGGCTCCGCCTGAGCAAGGACTCGCCGAAGACGTTTAGGCTGAAGCCACCCATTCTCTGCTCTGTCATCCAAATGGGACAGGCTACTTTACCGAAGCCACTGCTCCTGGCTGAGCTGAGCTTGCCTGTGTGGTGTGGCCTGGCAGCTCTGTGGAGCAGCAGAGCTCTGGACGTGTTCGTGGTCAGTGCTTTTCTGAGCTCTCTTTGTATGGGGGAGAGCGCAGAGTGACCAGATGCTGCTGGTGGCCTCGTGTGCAAAAGGAATCCTCAGCTGATTACTTAGGGAAGCTTTGCAGTCTTTCCGCATCCTGAGGCAGTGGGAAGGATTGAAGCAGGGTCTGAAATCCAAGGAGCTCTAGTTTGGCAGAGAATGGGGCCCAAACTCTTGCTTCACAAAAGAAACCACTTGCACTTAGCAAACACCAGGTTTTTGGTGATGTTGCTTTCACTTCTCTTACTGTATGAAACTGCTACCACTGAGGCCAAGACACAAATCTTTGGAGTCAGAACATTTGTGCTTGGTGTCTCAAATGAAATGATGAGAAAGTGACTGTACCTGCAGTAATGCATTCCTGTTACACTATGGAAATGATGAAAGAAAGCCTTTGTACTATTAATAATCACCAGGTGTGCAGGAGCCTGTGGTAATGCCATCAACAGCGGTGACATGTCAGATATGTCAGCGAACTGGCCACTGGTACATGTTCCTAGATATTTATCCAGTGTTTGCCACTGCAGCCTTTAAGCCCAACAGTGTTTTACTTAAAAATTGGTGAAATATTTCTATGCTCTTGCTGTGATTCTTGCTATGGTTGCAGTGGAGACTTGTTTCACTGTTAGTGCTATCTAGGGCTGGGCTTAAATCACAGGTGGCAGTGATCTGAGCTTGACAGAGGAGGCAGAGCTTCCCGTTCACTTAGGTGGTCCCTCTGGCAGCATGCACTAGAGCTTCACCTTGACTCTTTTTTCCTTAATTGAGTAGGTATTATGCCACAACCTGCTTATGCCAGGTAGGATCATAATGTCTATGCTCAGCTGATCAGAGAGAAGAATAGGGCAAGCTAGTAAGCAGCATCTGTGCTTGTCCTACAGCTCCTACCCATGGTCCAGGTCCGGTGACAATTGGTTGAGTATTGCTCAAATGCAAAAGGAGTGCTACTGTGGCCAGCCTTCCCACAGGCTGATTTGCAGAAACATGTGGCAAACAGGAGGGTTTGTCACTTCTGTTCAGCGATCTGCACAGTTTTGTGGAACCAGACAGAAAGATACTAGCCTAAGTGCTGGGGAGTGAGAAGCTAATAGGTACGATTCAGATGACCACAGCTTACCTTGGGTTATAATAAACCACGCATATTTGAACAGCATATAACAAAGCCACGCCTCTGTAGATTTTAGTTTTTACTAAATGAATCAAAAAAGACACAGCTTACCTTGGGTTATAATAAACCACGCATATTTGAACAGCATATAACAAAGCCACGCCTCTGTTTAGTTTTAACTAAATGAACCAAAAAAGAATTTTTTAAAACTTCAAGCGGTTTTTGAGGAATTCATAGACTGGATTAAATTGTGTCTTCATTGACCATAGAGTATAAATTGGGAAAATGTGTGTTTCCAGCTTTCAGGAGTTGTGACTTTCACTTTTTTTTTAATCAGCTTTTCTAGCTCTGAAATAACGAAATCTACCAATGCAACTGGAATAGTGTTTCTAAAAAGATGCATTGTTCTTCTGAGCTTTTACAAAGCTATTTCAGAGCCTTTCACATGCTAAGATACAAAAAAAAAGTTGGAGCACAGAAGTTTGGGGTTGTGAGGGAGCAGAAGATTGGAGGGAAGGTAGATGTCTTTTAAATCACTGAAATATGATAGGAAGTCAGGTCCCCTCTGAAGCAGGATTAGTAATACTTAGGCCATCCTGATGGCCATTTGCCCATTTTCCTCTTTAAATCTGCTGCTGCTGGGATTCCATGGTCTGTTCCAGCACTTAGATACTCCCACCTACAGCAACTCAACCTTCATCTTCTTTCCCCCAAACTAGCCTGTTACTTCTTGATCTGTACTGGGAAGAAGAAACATGGATCACTGTCTTCAAAAGGATCTGTTATGCCCACCCTCAGCTTTCTTTCTAGACTAAACAAACCACATTCTTCCTGTTTCTCATGGAATTGAAGGACAGCTGAGATTGGAAGGGACCTCTGGAGATCATCTAGTCCAACTCTTCCCTTCAAAGCAGGGGCAACTAGAGCAGGTCATGGAGAGTGCTGTCAGCCGTGTTGAATATCTCCTGAACACGGAGACTGCACAATCTCCCTGGGTAACCTGGTGTTTGACCAGCCTCACAGTAAAAACATTTTCTCTTGTGCTTGAATGGGTCTTCCCATATTTCAGTTGGTGCCTGCCACTGGACACCACTGAGAAGAGTCTGGCTCTGTCCTGCTTACTCCCCCCGTCAGTACTTACACGTTGATAAAATCCCCTCAAGCCTTCTCTTCTCAAGCCTGCGTGCTCCTGGTGCTCTCAGCCTCTCCCTGTATGTCATGTGCTTCTACCCCTTCCTCAGTCCCTTGTTGGACTCTCTCTGGTATGTCCAAGTCTCTCTGGTACTAAGTGATCTTTAATATTGCCAGATCTTGAGATCACACCAGTCCAAACTGCTGTTCTGTTCCCCAGCAAGAGTAATGTACACAAATACAGTTCCTTCTCAGTGTTTTGCAGAGTGTTTTTCTGGTAGGGAAATGCTCTGTACGTCACTTCAATCTCTGTATTAACTCTTACGTAAGCCTTTTCCTGCCTGGTGACTGTGAACTGAGATGTCGTGAACTGCAGCTGAAGAATGACAAATAGGATTTCTTCTCTCCCTGGTACCGGCAGTTTGGTCACTTCAATCTCCCTTTATGAATATGGACTTTAAAAAGTAGAATTACAGATTTCAGAGGTAGAAGATTAAAAGATTTAGGAAATCCTAGGAAAAAATTCCTGCTTCTGGCTGTGGTGGAGAGGTTGGAATCCATTTGATCCATCTGAAGATAGAGAACTCCCGTCTCACAAACAGCCGAGGTTACTATGGGTTTGGAGGAACCACAGTGCGTGCTTATCAAGGAGGCTTTTCTGAATGGGAGAAGGAGCAAAACTAAAATAGGGTTTTTGTGTGGTGGCTGGAATTGGGTAGTGTAAATCAGAAGGGTTTGAGTCTTTGTCTCTGTCTCTCCCTCGCTCATTGACCTTGACCAGATTTCAGCAAGCATAGCTCTATTGTGGGAAGTTGTTTTGTTACCAGGGTCAGGTGGAGCCCCAGAGGTATTGCCTTTTGATGACTGCCGTGTCCATGTCAGCACGGGGGCAGACAACTGGAGGAGAGCGCAGGAAGACGTGAGCTAGCTGGCTGTGCAGAGGCGGTGTTGCATTGTGAGGCACGGTTTTGGGGGGCAGCAGAAAGGTTTAGCAGGGCTGGGGGAACGGGGTTTACTTGAGGGGGGTTTTTTGGTTTGCTTTGCTTTTTTTCCTAATCTCTTTCTGCCAGCTCTGCAAGCACAGCCAGGATCCTCAGAGTATCTCCACAGGGAGAACTTCATGTGCAGGATGCCAGAACATGAACACGCAGCTCACAAGTTACCCTAAGTTAAGTCTTCACGTGGACAGTGTCTGACAGTGGGGTAAGCTGCCTTGCACCCAGCACACGCTGAGGATGTCTGTGCGAGGAATTTCTCTGCTGTTGGTTCACGCTGTAGCTGACTGCGTGCTGACTTCTTCAGGCAGGCTGGCTCCAAGACCCACACTGGATCCCTGACGCGTCCCTGACCTCTGCCAGGAGTGGAGATGCCATCAGGCACACCAGTCCAGTGGCACAAGCGGTTTTCTTTACATTAGGTTTTGTGTAATCTGGGCAGCTCTGGGATTTTTATAAATGGTTTTGTTGGCAGTGAAGAAATACGGCAGTGATGGGACTGTTGTAACTCATGATCGCTGCTCCACTGGAGAGATGCTTTGAGAAGGCATGTTGTTTTCTATTTGCCCTACTGATACAGTTAGAGGGGAAAAAAACCCCAGTGTAGGAGGCACACAAAATCCTTTGGAGAAGCAGCAGAAGACTTCAAGCTGGGTATAGGTACAGTAATTGCCCTGAATTTATCTGAATTGAGTTAATAATGTAATTGATTTGTCAGTGAGGGTGTCCAATAAAAGGGTGTTTGGTGACTGAGCAAGGGGTGAGGTGAGAAGATCTGTGGCTGTTATGGAGCAGAGAGGGGGAGAGAGAGTCCATGGCTTGTGCTCCTGTGTTCCCCTGGGTTTGAGGGATTAATGTGGTAAACGCAGAGCAAACACAAGGGATTCTTGGCATTCAAAAGCAGCTGACCTGGTGATCGAGAAAGTGCCATTTTGTGTGTCCTTGCCTTCAGGAGGGGCTTATTTTCCTGTCTGTAAAATGGGAATGACAGTCCCTGTCCAGAAGCCTCGCTGTACTGTGTGTTAGCAGTCACAGAGCTGCTGTTGCTGTCTGACATGATTTGTCACAATTCCTTTCTTGGGAATCGCAGTATTTCTGTTTGGCAAAGGTACAGCTAACCTAGAAGTAAAGGAGTGAAAACGGCAAGTGTGAGATTGTGTGGTGCGCAGAAAGAGGAGACAGCTTGTCCCAATAAACCATGAGGTGGCATGTTGAGGTGGAGCTGTGAATCCAGTCTGCAGGATGCAATCTAGGATCTGTCTGAGCTTTGAAAGTGTATGTGGCAATTAGACAGGGTCGTGTTTTCTGCTGCCATGGCTGCCAGTATTTTGGAAAAGGGCTTTGGCACATACGTATCTGATGACAATGGGTTCATGAACATAATTAAAAAACAACCAAACCCCCTGCGCAAACACGGCAGATCAAGACTCTCGTTTCTCATCTCTGGAGACTCCCATTTATTGCAGTGGAGCTGAGGCTTGCATTTCAGGCAGAGTGGTCCTGCACAGCCTGGTGTGCTTTGGGGGATGCTGATGCAGAGCCTTTTCCTGGGCTCAGTGCTGCCTCCCTGCCTTGCCTACCCCAGCTGCGGCAGAATTTTCTCCTGGTGGTTTCTGGGCATTTGCTGCTTGTGTTTCTTGCTTTGGAAGTCTCGGGAGAGTAAACATGAAAGTTTCTGATGCTCATGCTGTATGTAGCCTTTGTCTTTTAACTTTCTTCTTCCACAGACTATCCAGTAGTCCTTTAACAGTTCTGTGCAACCTCTAGTTTTACAGTGTTCCCTGCCATTTTCCACATTCTTTTGTGCTCCAATTCTATCTTTTGCTTACCAGTTTGTCTTCTAATCATCTCCTCTTCTCCTGCCTGCCTTCTCCACCTTTCTGTCTGAGTCCCAGGCTCTGGCATGTGGGTGGACAGCGGCCAGCGGAGCACATGGTGCGTCTAGCAGAGAAGAGTGCATGTTTCTCACCTGAGTCAGCCCTGGGGGGTGGCCACAGCAAATAAACAGTTTCCAGATTTGGTCTGCGGTGTATTCTGATACTGAAGCATGGATGTTTTGGGGTAAGCTGTGCACATCGGAGCCTTCTGTTACAGAGGAATGAAATCCTGCCGTGTCGCAGCAGCAGAACTAATGGCTCCCTGAGGTCACACAGAGCGGGATTTTGGCTTTGGGCAGCAGCTGAAACTATCCTGTGCAACTGGACAGAAGCTGAGAGCAAGTGGGACGTAGGTGTCTGTTGCCAGTGTTTGACGGGAACGGAACAGAATTGGCCATTGTAACAGTCCCCTCTGCTCCTGCAGCTGTGCTAAGCAAACCACTGCCATTAGTTACTCACTGAAGACTTGCGTGAACTAAGGACCTTTCAGGTTTCAACATACATCTGGTGCTTCCTTGTGGAGGCTGTTCCATGTCTATAGCACAGATTATTGCAGGTTGATACAGGGCGTGCCGGATCGAATGATGTGCTGTCTGGCATGGCCAAGGCACAGTTTCAGTGAAACTCCTGTTCATGACACACTTCTGCTGACATCATACCACGCCATGGGCTGGCTGTTGGCAAGGGCTGTGTCAGCACCAGTGCTCTCCCTGAGCTGCTGCCTGAGCTTGGTGTAACATCAGCTGTGAGTGGGAATTTGCCTCCACTGCCAGTAGGTTGTATCCTGTGCTGTTACCAGGCGGAGCTTCTTTAAAAAATCACTGGCATACATCACCAGATCCAGCGACATGGGCTATCTTTAACTATGGGAGTATTCCTCTGTAACCATCTCCACACCAAATAGTGCTCAGTGTCCCACTTCCCTAGCACAGGGATGCTGTGAGGGTGAATCTAGTCAGGTATGTCAGAGGCATCTACTTCCACAGCATCCAGACACCTCACAGGCGTTCGATTATAGTCTGCCTCATCAAACACCCAGAGGCACAAAATAATTGTAAGGGGGATGCTGCTTCTTTTTTAACACTTTATTTCTCTTCTATTACTTGAGTTAGAGCCTTTGTTCCAAACACAGTCCAAACTGCCTTTGAAATCGGAAATGTGACTGTATCCAGATGCACCGCATTATTTCCTTTCTTTTTCAGATAGTCCAATTCTTTCTCTCCCTTTCTTCTTAAAGCGAGCAGTCTCTGGGGTGTTTTGCAGTACTACTGATGTTTAACATGAAGAGGCTTGGAAACTGATGTATGCAATGATTAAGTCACTTTCACAAGGTCATGCGGCGAATCATTGGTGATGCCAAGAATAGCACCCCAAGTCCCTTGGCTCTCTCTAGCCCACCCTAAACGCTACAGCCTGCCTCTTCCTGGTGAGCATGGTCTGATTCATAATGCAGCAGTTCTGCTGTAAGGCTGGCTACCTCTCTGCGATCTCTCTGCTGCTGCAGAGAAAAGCAGTCAGGCTCAGGCAGCAACAGAGATTGCACGTGTCTGTAGCAAAAAGTCTAAACCCCAGAAACAGTATTTAGCAGCTTATCTTATCTACAGATAAGCTCATAAAATGTACTGACTGGTTAAAAATAGGTTTTAAAGTTCTTGGCAAACATGTCAAACTTTATATTCTTTGTTTTTTTGCTGCAGTACAGAAATACCATTTCAATGGTTCTGATTCATATTGGCTTTTTCTGGTCTTTCTGGAAAAGTACCAAATTATTGATGGGTGGTTTTTGCTTTTAATTGTGCTCTTGAGTGCTAAACCTATTCCTGCTATTTGCTTGCAGTATGTTTAGGCTATGTTTAGGCAAATGCAAATGTAAGTGGTTATTCAGTGCCTTTGGCACTCTGAACAGAATGTACCGAACTCCCAGGGCTTGTTACAAAGCCTCAGCCTCCAGCACTAACAAAGCCTGTGCAGTCAATAGCTAAAATATGAGAACTACCTGGGCTTGGCAGAGGGAGTTCAGAGGATCTGGGAAGATCGTGGATCATGAACTTGCACCCAGTTTTTGTCCTGTGGATTTGGTAAATGAAATAAGGGGACTCCTGCCTGTGTACTGGTGCTCTCGAGAGGCTAGCCACGCTGTGCGTGCATGCACTGCTGTAACGCTGGGGCCGGATTAGTTTAACATTGTGGTCTGTGGATCCTTTTGCAGTGTGTAGTTTACCGGTGAAGTTCTTGTCTGGCTGTATCAACACTCAGCTCGATGAGTTCCTGAATCATAATGGAGGCTTTCCTTCTATGAACACCACAGTTACTGGAAGGCAAGTGAAACAGTACGATGCTGCTGCCTGCTGCGTGTCCGTTGGCAGCAGCTCGGGATTTTTACAGTTGTTTGCCTTGTTACTCAACCTATTTTAAGCTCTGATGGAATAAGGATGGTATTTGATCACAGTGCTGGGCACAACTGTTTGGCTTTTATAACCCATGTTTTAAACTGGAGGCTTTTTCCATATATGCTTGTGTCTTCAAATAACTTCAGACTCATGGCTTTAGACTTGTGTGCTCTTTAGCTGGCCTTTGCCCTTGCCTCTCATGAGAGAGTTCCCGACTCTCACTCAGGCGGGTGTTCTTTACCTAGGTGAGAACCCCTCAAAGGAAGGAGCGTAGTGATGACTGGGGGGCAGGTATACTGAACAGAGCACTTCCTAGTCTCCATCCATGGTCTAGTTCTCATGATGGGATAAAGATGTCTTTGTATCTCTGTCTTTTTATTGGATTTTCTTTATCATCTCTGCATGTGCGCTAGTGTCTTCTGATCTTGGTTCTGATCTTGGGCTTACTGAATAGATGGCACATTATGTAAAGACTTCAATATCTAGCGCTACAGGATAAATCTCTCCCATCGTGGAAATTACCAGCTGCTAATGCTGGTTCCATGTTCATCTACCTCTGGTACGCTGAATGACAGACGGCCTCTGTCTACCACATAAAATACTCTTAAAACTGCTGCTCTGCGTTTTACCCACAGGACTGAGACTTCTGAGAGCAGCTTGTCCTGCAAGCTTGGTCCCTCAGCTGTTTAGTGGATTAGATGCATTTATGGTTAGCAGCGAAGTTTAGTCTTGTGTCATTTGTTTTAATACTGTGCAGAGCAAGGCAGAAGGCTTGTTTCTTCTTGCAAGTGAATGTAGCCAGGAGATGAATGTTTGCCATCTGGGAGGAAAACCAGGACTGGCAGTAACGTGAAGTCAGGAGAAAAGAAAAAGGAAGCGCTCAGTTGAGAGAGGGCCAGAGTAGAAAGAGCAGGAGAGGCAGGTAGTGAGATGTCTGTTGTGGTTGTATCTCATCTCCTTACATAACAATCTAAGAAACTCAGGAAAGTAAATCACCAAAGCTGCTGCTTTACACTGTCTTTGGGTGGTAAGGAAAACTGTGGGACTTCTTAGCTGCTTTATTCCGTCCAAGTGTTTTTCAAGGCCCATGCAGATAACTAATATCCATAAAACTGACACGCGTTTTCTGTGATTTGAAATTAGATTTCTGCCCCTATATTCTCCTGCTTTCGCATTTTGATGGCCAAGTTTTATCAAACCTCTGCCTTTTGTTTTTATATTTCCAAGCTGCATGTGCATATAGCAGCTTTGGGGTAATTGTGCACCACACCCGTACACACAAATATCTGATACTTGTGACACCCTGAGACTGGGGTTGGAGACCTCTCTCTGACCTCTAAAATCGGGAGCCCAGTTCTGAGACTGCTGGGTTATTGTGCAAGCTGGTGTGTGATGCTGTAAAGAAAATCACGTTCTGCATGAAATAAAATTATAGCTGCTGAAACCTTCATGCTGTATATAATGTAGGTTAGAAGGAAATCCGGAATAGGTGGTATGTTACAGTAACCTACAGTTTGTGCTGTTGGGGCCTAAGGGACAGCTTGTTACTGCAAATGCTGTTTTCCCCCTGGAAAACCTTTACTTGCAGTAAAGATGCAAGCTATAGCAATTTGGCCACACACAGGTACATAACACCCCAAAAGCCATGTATGCAGTCGCTAAAGACAATGCTGTTTGAGCCACCTTTTAATGAGAAATACAAAGAATTTGATCATTAAAAAAAATCTAGCTAATTCATTGTCTAAATTTAAAGTACAGACAAATAAACCAAAAGCTAATGCACAAAAGCAAGTTCAAGCTGTTTGTGGGAAGGGAAATGGCCTTCACTGGTGCCTCCTTCTTAGTATTTCCAATAGCATCCAGGACTGAGTGTGCATCATGCATCCAGGAAAAAATGGAATATTTGAGTCCTTAACAAAGACTTCTTGAGCTGGAGCATCAACTGCTCAGGTGTGGGGGAGACAAGCAGGCCACTGGCTGCGCTCGCGCTGCTGGGGTCCTGCTGGCTCTGACCTGCGGTAACAGGCAGCATGGCTTGAGGGAGAGATCTCCAGAGGAGATTTGCACGTGTGGGTCGTGGTGCTGGCAACATGCTCTCTGTCTCGGAGCTGTCTGTCCCCTCCCGGCCTTCCCCGGGAAGACGAGGAGCTGACACCAGGGCCTGTCGGGTTGCTGCAGACCTCCCAAAGCTGGGCACAGGCTTTGGAGGGCTCAGGCAGCTCGGCTCGCTGTGTTTTTGCACACTTCTTTTTCTTTTTGCACTTCTTTGGGAAGTCATTCCTTTGCCTTGGGCACGGGGTACGTCGGCGTGCATTAGCCCTGTAGCGTGGGGGCCACATGCTGTCCCCTGGTGAGAGGGTGCCTGCGTGGACTGGCCTGAGTGTGTCCCAGGCCATCTGCGCTCGAGCGCCTGGCCTCGGGCCGGTGGCTTTTTTTTTTTCATCTGGAGCCTCTCCGCCCTCCCCTCCGTGCTTGGGGTGCACGTGGGCGTCTCCAAACGCAGGAGTTCTGCAGTGAGCCAAGAGGCTGTTTTGCCTCCGTGCCACGCTGGGGTCTGCTGCAGAGCCACCGTGAGTGGCCTTCACTGGACACGGCCTGTCATGCTGCTGGGCACGTCGTGGGGGCGAGCGCTGCAGTGACAGCGCAGGACATGTTGGAGGCGAGACCCTCCTCCTGTTCATCCAAGCTGGCCTGCTTTCTCCCAGGCCTATCTTGGGCCAGGACATCAGACCCCTCCG
>NW_009220279.1:17165-17850 GCF_000690835.1 Fulmarus glacialis | reverse complement strand
GGGAGTGGGGAGGAAGAAATCACGTGAGGTTCAGGATTTCCCCTTCCTTCTCCAGAAAGATCTTGGGATACTCCGTGCCATCCAGCTGAGAGTATCAGCTCCGCTCCCAAAGCTTTGTGCCCATAGGAGACTTTATAGAATCACAGAATGGTTTGGGTTGGGAGGGACCTTTAAAGGCCATCTAGTCCAACCCCCTGCCATGGACAGGGACACCTTCAACTAGATCAGGTTGCTCAGAGCCCCGTCCAACCTCCCCCTGCCAGAGCCCCGTCCAACCTGACCTTGGATGTTTCCAGGGATGGGGCATCTACCACCTCTCTGGGCAACCTGTGCCAGGGTTTCACCACCCACACTGTAAAAAATTTCTTCCTTATACCTAGTCTAAATCTACTCCCTTTCAGTTTAAAACCATTCCCCCTTGTGCTGTCGCAACAGGCCCTGCTAGAAAGTCTGTCCCCATGAAATCGAGGATTTCCTCTTCCTCCTCCACCCAGATCTTGGGATAATCTGTGCCATCCGACTGAGAGTACCAGCTCCCCCCCCCAAAAAAAAGTTCATGCCCATAGGAGACTTGGCAAGAGGCTTGTTTGCTGAAACGACCGACCGGCTCCCAGCTATTTGGATTGCGCTGGACGACGTCTCGCTGCTTCTGCTGGGTTTGCTGGCCGTCGGCCACGTCGTGGGG
>NW_009220279.1:16395-17072 GCF_000690835.1 Fulmarus glacialis | reverse complement strand
GATGCGATGCAGCAGAGCTTAAAAGGCGAGCGCCTGTCGGAGGGAAAACTGCCTGGTATCTTTTTTCAGTTTGGTCTCGGGTTGCCTGGAGCTCGCAGTCTGCAGCCGGTGTGGTCTGGTAACCCGAGGCTGGGAGATCTCCCGTGTCTGTCCGTCAAGAGCTGGGTGCAAGCAGCCGTATGGATGTGGGAGGTTTTGCAGGGCGGGTTGCAGCGTGTCAGCAAATTTACAAGCATCCTGCTTAAAACGAAAGTATATCAGGTGGCTTCTGGCCTCAAAACCGCCTCGCTTCTGGGCTCCAGGAAATATAAAGTTGACTGCAGGAAGTACAGAGGGTTTGGGGTTTGTTTGTTTGGGTTTTGTTTTTTTTTTTTTTTTAAAGATTTTTCATTAGAAAAGGTGCTTCAGCTCAGGCCGGTCACCTATAGGCACAAGGGGGGCACAAGGCAAAAACCACAGTGGCCTTAGAAATGTATATTTGTTTCTTTGGGCGTAACCTCCTTGCTGCTGCATAAGCAGGGGAGCACGGCGGGGACGCCAGCAATGCCGGCGAGTCCCTTGGCTGGGAGAAACCTCTAAGCAAGTAAATATGCATGAAACCTCTTCAAAGAGGTGAGATTTACGGGTGGGAGGACCCACGTGCTGCTGAAACTCAACTAGCTTTTAGGCTGTGCATC
>NW_009220279.1:15778-16349 GCF_000690835.1 Fulmarus glacialis | reverse complement strand
AAGAAAAATAAATGAATGGTGGAAGGAGGAGGGGGAAAAGAAAAAAAAGAAAAAAAGCCCCTTTATACAGTTAGCTGCAGCCGCCTGGGCTTGTCGCTGGCAGAAAGTAGGACAGTCCTGCTGGGTTTTCTTCTCTGGAAAGGCTAAACTTGGCTGTGAGTGGGTGGAAGCAGCCTGCATGGAAATGCGTGTGTGTCTCCCCATCCCCTGCCCTTGCTCAGCAAGCTCTGCTGCCGCGGGGCCGGAGAGCTGCTGGCAAGAGCCGTGTGTCCGGCTGCTCGGGTGTATTTGCCTCGAAAAGCTTAAGCCCAGGCTTGCAAAGGTGATTACGTGTTCAGCTCGCTGAGATGAGTAGGAATTAGAGCCTAAATATCTCTGCTGCTCAGGCTGCTGTGGAATATCGGAGGTCTCGGGTCAACTCGCCAGGATCAGAGCTCGTGGGGGTGGTGGAAAGGGAGCCGGGAGGTTTTGGAGGAGGAAGAGGAGGAGGAGGAGGGTGCCCTGGTGTGTTTGCGGAGGTCGAGCAGCTCACGGCTCGGCTGCGTGTCTGAGTCAGGCGTAGGGACGCGCA
>NW_009220279.1:7502-15626 GCF_000690835.1 Fulmarus glacialis | reverse complement strand
AGCATCTTTGAGCAGGGTGATACTGCTGCTCCCGCACGGGAGGCTCTGGCCCACTCTTGCCGTGCTCCTGGATTTCCCCTGCTTCTCTATTCCCCAAATTGGGACTTTCCTGGTGCCTTGCGCCAAGGGATGCGGCTTCGCAGCCTCCCTCGTGAAAAACCGCGGTGGGAGGGCTCTATTCCCCAAATTGGGACTTTCCTGGTGCCTTGCGCCAAGGGATGCGGCTTCGCAGCCTCCCTCGTGAAAAGCCGCGGTGGGAGGGCAGCAGAGGGGTCTGTGCACAGACCCCCCCTCTGTGTGGGCAGGGGGTCCCTATCTCGGGGGCTGTGACCCCCCCACTCAGGGTCCCCAGGGCAATGGGCTGGCCAAAATAAGGCCATAAAGTCCAAAAATGTGATTTGGAGTGATATCTTCGAAGGGACGAGTATTGCACTAGGGCAGGGGCTAGCAAGTCCTCGGGGCTGCAGCCCTGCCTGCAGTTTGCCGTGGTGGGGGGAGTTACCTCTTCCTTCTCCTAGTCTTTATTCTCCAGTGTTGTGGAAGTAAACACGGCTTTTAATACCCTCCAAATGCGATCCTTTGGATCTGCTTCAGAAGAGACTTTCCTGCCGCTACTAATCCTGCAGCGGTCGACCGAACAGGGTTGCCTTGTCTGATTTCTTCTGAGCTGCAGGAGGGGGGTTATTAGTCCGCTCCTGCGTCTCTCCTGACCTTTGGGGTAAATCGGGATCGGGAGGGACTTCGTGCAGCCACGTGTTTTATCCTCCCACGTGTTGCTGCGATGGTCCTTCTGCCAAGCCCTTGCTCGCGATCCGAGCCTGCCTTGGGATGGTTTCCAACGATGCCCAAATCTGGCTGCAGGTGGAGTGTCCTGTTCTGTAGCCAAGATGTGGCCATCCGTGTCCATCCTGTGTGTCCTGGTGGCCTTTGCCAATGCTCGCAGCATTCCTTACTACCCTCCTCTCTCCAGCGACTTGGTCAACCACATAAACAAGCTCAACACCACCTGGAAGGTGAGTACCGGCTTGGTTTTGGGTTTGTTTTTCTTTTTTGATGCATTGCTCAACAGTATCGTGGTGGGACTTGATAGCTGAGCTTTGGGAGTCTCACCGCGGTGGTTGCATCAAACCAGCCACGGTGGTTGCATCAAACCAGTCTTGGTCCCGGTTGACTTCTCCAGTGAGCTGATGCTGTCAGGGATTCCTGTGGCGACAGTAACTGTGGAGCTTCTCCTCTTTGGAGCAGAGCACTGATGAATTCATAGATTAGGAGCAATGCCAAGAGGAGAGGAGACTCTGTGGGAGGCTGGAAACAAGCGGCAAGTGTCAAACTGTATTGGTGACCTGGCCAAACCCACCTCAGCCAGGCTGCTGTGGCCAAAGCCTAGAGCTGGACCTTAACTTACTGGTCATGATGCATTGATCCTGGAAGGGGCTGTGTGGTTCTGTGTCCATAGGCAGTTTGGCTCTTGGCTTCTGGGTTTTATAGCACGTGTCAGACAGTGGTTGGCTTTGAGGGAGATCAGGAGCCCCAGGCTGGTCCCAGTGATGCACTTGGTGGCTATGGAGAGTCATGTCCCATTTCTCTGTGTCTCTTCCCAGGCAGGGCACAATTTCCACAACACTGACATGAGCTATGTGAAGAAGCTCTGCGGCACCTTCCTGGGTGGACCCAAGCTCCCCGAGAGGTGGGTGCCGGGAGAAGATGAGGGCCCTGTAAAAGCTTGTGTGGATGCTCCTGGTGTGTCTGGAGTGGGTGAGGGTCTCTCCTGGCAGACTGTGAGCAGGGTTCCCCTGGGTGCAGCTTGGTGGACATCTTGCATGGAATTAAGCACAGAAGCGTGTGTGGGCCAACATCCATCCTCTGTCCTGCTGGATACTTGACCAATCGTGTAATTTGTATCCTTGAAATTTAAAACACTGGAGGAGCTGCTGACCTGGTCTGAAGACTGCAGAAGTATTTATTCTCCTTCAGTAAGCAAACAACAAGAGCACTCGTCCTCTAGATCACCTTCAGAGGAGGTTGGAGAGTCCTGTTGCACCCAGTCGTGTTACACCGGTGTTCCTATAACAGGACTTCCCTCTTCTCACTTGCAGGGTAGATTTTGCTGCAGACATGGAGCTGCCCGATAACTTTGACTCACGGACGCAGTGGCCTAACTGTCCCACCATCAATGAGATAAGAGACCAGGGCTCTTGTGGCTCTTGCTGGGTAAGAGCATGGGCGGTTTAAGGTCGTGTCGATACAGAGTTTGCTGGACAAAAACCATGCTGTTGAGTTTGCTACTGAACTGCATAAATGGGGGGGACATGGGGGATCCTGTAGTGTCTGAGCTTGTTGGTGGGCTTCTCCCAGCCAGGCTCACGCTTGCTGCACTCGTTGCAGAAGGTTGCCTGGTTTCTCTCCCCTGGCCAGCTCTAATGATCTTCCCGTGGGTTTTTGGGGCTGCCCGCAGGCTTTCGGTGCCGTAGAAGCGATTTCGGACAGAATCTGCGTTCACACGAACGCCAAGGTGAGCGTGGAGGTCTCGGCGGAGGACTTGCTGTCGTGCTGCGGCTTCGAGTGTGGCATGGGGTGAGCTGCTCTTGGTACTTCTGCTCTTAAAAGGTGGGTGGGAGGAGCGGGGACACAGCCCGAAGATGCTGATCGTTTCAGCCCTGTCTTCCTAGTCTCCCTAATGAGCAGGAAGCCCCACCAGTGGTTTGTACTGTAGATGCTGGAGTTAGGTGGGAACATAAAGGTGACGGCATGGACTGAAAGTCCCTCTGGGCCACATCCTGCTCGCAGCAGTAGCTGGATGATGATGGATGGTGTAGGGAGGGCAAGCACATAGCGATGCTTTCGTATACATAGTTGGCAGCTGCCTAAGCCAAAGGATAGATCTTTTAATAGCCCCAAAGCCTTGGATTTCAGGCACAAGCCTTTTGCTTGTGGCTTTTGCAGTTGTTGAGAGCAGGGTGGGGAGTTGGGTCTCCAAGTTGTGTGGCTTCTGCTGCTCCTGGCAGCAGAGGCTGACCAGGGACCTGGTTAGGAAGCTCCAAGACAAGGAGGTACCACTGCTTTTGGGATTTGGAGGCGTGGGTGCTCTTAGCTCCTTCTTGCCCCAAGGCTTCAGTGTCTCGAGGCCCGGAAGTCCTGGGGAAGGCAGAGACAGACTTGTAGAATCACAGAATCATTAAGGTTGGAAAAGACCTCTAAGATCATCCAGTCCAACCGTCAACCCAACGCCCCCATGCCCACTAAACCATGTCCCTAAGCGCCTCATCTACACGTCTTTTAAATACCTCCAGGGATGGTGACTCCACCACTTCCCTGGGCAGCCTGTTCCAAGGCCTGACCACTCTTTCAGTAAAGAAATTGTTCCTAATGTCCAGTCTAAACCTCCCTTGGCGCAACTTGAGGCCATTTCCTCTCGTCCTATCGCTAGTTACTTGGGAGAAGGGACCAACACCCGCCTTGCTACACTACTTAAAAAGGATCAACATGCTGAAAGCTTCCTTTCAGCCATCCAAAGCTGGCTCCATTTCCCCCGTCTCCCCCAGAAGGGGATGGCTCTGAGCAGGCTGGAGCTGGAACTGTTGCCTCTTTCTCCAGGTGCAACGGTGGTTACCCCTCCGGCGCGTGGAGGTACTGGACAGAGAGGGGCCTCGTGTCCGGGGGTCTCTATGATTCCCATGTGGGTAAGTCCTGGCAGATACCCTTGTGAAAGCAAAGAGGAACATCTCTGCTTGGTTACAGGTTCATGTCCTTCAGGGTGTTTTTCTTCTGGTCTGCATCCTTGTGGCTGCTCCCTCCTTCAGGTCTGGGCTCAAACACCTCTGCTATCCCAGCTGGCTGCTCCTGTCCCCATGACTCTTGGTCACCCCTTTGGGACAAGGGTCCCCAAGCAGCACCTAGTGGCAGGAGCCCTGCGCTGCCAGACCTAAAGGGAGGTCAGTAGCCAGACCTAAAAATCCCACAAGGCTCCTGCTTCCATAGCAGAAATGAATGAGGCTGTGAATTTTTTTGTTGTTGCTGGTTTTGGACCAGCTCAATACACTTTGGATGAGGGCAGGAGCCTTCCTGACACGTTTTCCCCTCAAAAAGCAACTTCCAGGCTGGAAACCTCTGCCTCCTCCTGGCGTGGCCATGAGTTGGTTCATGTTTTCATCTTTTCCATCACCTTGTCGAGAGGGAAGTGGTGGGAAGCGGGTCCAGAGGGAAACCTATTGCTGATGCAGGAATTGCTCATCTGGCTGTAGAAGACCTACTCTTGCTCACACCCCACTGATCCGTGGGGTTTCTGGGTCAGAAAGGTCGTACCCTTTCTTGGGGCATCTGGTGCCTTCTCCAGCATGGCTGTTGGACAGGGGTGCTTGGGGACAGCTGGTTCATGCCACCTCTGTCCTCGACAGGCTGCCGTCCCTACTCCATCCCACCCTGTGAGCACCACGTCAACGGCTCCCGACCACCGTGCACCGGGGAGGGAGGGGAAACCCCCAGGTGCAGCCGGCACTGCGAACCCGGCTACTCGCCCTCGTACAAGGAGGACAAGCACTATGGTAAGGGAGGTGGCCTCCGACACTGCTGGATGCACAGGAGCTCCAGAGCTGCTCCTAGTGGTAGCTCGGTGGGGTTGGTGGGGTTGGACCTCTTCCTAAGCTGTTTCATGGTAGCTATTTTCTGTGCCCTCAGGATGGGTGGTGTTGGAGCTGCCAGAAGCCTGGCAGATGCAGAGTTTGTACTTGCTGAGACTCAGCTGAGATGGGGGAACTGATTTGTGTCCTCGTGGTGCACCTGCCTGGGTTGAAGAGCATGGTCTGGTGTCAAAGCCACTTCCTTCCTACTCCTTGGTGGTAGCCAGCACTATACCTGTAGGAGAGTCTGGCTGCTCCTTGGAGAGTTGTCTTAGCCTTGAATAATTCGGTTTGTTTTGGAAATGAGGATGTACAAGGGGAAAAGTTCCCTTCCCACTGAAGCTGTCTGGAACACGTCTTTGGGTACAGAATAGGACTCGGGTTAAATCATTCCCTCTGGAAGAGGGATGGTTGGAGCCCACTTTCCCTGCCTGGCTGTGTCAGTGCCTCTGGAGCAGCTGGGTTTGAATTTAACCTTTAAGTGGAGAAGGCCTTTTGTAGGGGCATGCTGAGCAGTCTCTGTCCAGCCATCCCAAGACCTGCATGGCCTGACGATGCCGTACTAATGGTGGGACTTTTTTTCTCCATAGGCATCACATCGTACGGTGTCCCTCACAGCGAGAAGGAGATCATGGCGGAGATCTACAAGAATGGCCCAGTGGAAGGAGCCTTTATTGTCTATGAGGACTTCCTCATGTACAAGTCTGGTGAGCATCAGCACCAAGGCTGTAGGGAGCCCTGTTCCCTACTTCATCCATAGGGTCTGTCTTTTGTGGCCCTTGTCCCTCTACTCAAGTCTGAAAGGAGATCTCAAGTTCACGCTTGAGTATTTGGTGTTGCAAGACCATGGGCAGATACCATCTCCTGTATCCATTGGTTTATAGCAAGGGCAGTAGGTGTTTGGGACTGGCTCAGGGAGGAAGCCCCAATGGGGACCCCCCCAGAATGGCAGCTGAGAACAACACTTAGGATTTTAGGTAAGATCCTGGCAGATGGTTCTGGTGTGGCCCCAGTTCCCTGTTCTGAACTGCTTGGGATGTGCTGCCTTTGGGCCCCTCGCTGAGCGTCGGTGTCCTGCGTCCTGAGCTGACTTTTAGCATCAATCCTTCCTCCAGACTCTCCATTAAGCTTCAGGTTTCCATTTAACCAAAAAAACCTTCTCAGCTGGTCTCCGGCCTTTGATATAGAATGTCTCACAAGCCAGCAGTGGTCTGAAGCGGGGGGAGACGCGGCGCTCGTTGACTCGTTGGCTTGTTGCCTTGTAGGGGTCTACCAACACGTGTCCGGCGAGCAGGTTGGAGGTCACGCGATCCGGATCCTGGGCTGGGGGGTGGACAACGGCACTCCGTACTGGCTGGCCGCCAACTCCTGGAACACCGACTGGGGGGACAATGGTGAGGCCACCCCCTGGATGCTGCCTGCGGGTGGGGGGGCTGCCGGAGGGAACCCCTCTTCCCCCTTCTCCTTGGCACGGTAGGGAGGTTGACTTTTGCTCTTGGTGTGCTTCCAGGCTTCTTCAAAATCCTCCGAGGAGAGGACCACTGCGGCATCGAGTCTGAGATCGTGGCCGGCATCCCCAGGACGGAGCAGTACTGGAAGAGGGTGTAACCTTGATCAAACCACAAATAATCCTGAGTCCCCGATGCTTTTAACTGATAGTGGGTCGGGTGCAGAGCTCCCCCCCCAAGAGACTATAGTTGAGGTTACTTTATTAAAGCTTTTTATCTTTTTTTTGTTTTGTTTTTTTTTTTTTATTTTAATTGTATGGTGGAGCTGGAGGTGGAACTGCTCTCTGCAAGACCTCTGCTCCTGGTGGGTCACAGCTATGGGGCATTCCCTGCTCAAAGGACTGCTGGAGGGCTCGCTGGCCTCTTGCGCCGTGGTATCTGGTTAGCCTGGACCCCTTCCAGCCCAGTCTGTTACTGGGAGCGTAGGAAGGCAGTAGCTGGGACTAGGGACTTGGTAGGGCAGTGGAGATGGACCCTGCTGGGAAGCCATGGCCAGGGGTGATTTGGGCAGCCCTGGCTGGGTTGGTTGGTTAGCACCCAAAACGAGCAGGGTGTGTTAGCGTGTGCCTTGAATTGGCTGAACTTAGACGTATTAATGACGAAATACTGACGAACTTGATGTGGGGCTGGCTCTGGCTTGAGCTGCGTTAAGGCCCCTTCTGCCTGCGACGGGTCCTTCGTGCATGGCTTGCTCTGCTCCATCCTTACAGCTGCTTTTTAAACCACTGGTTCCTCAGCTGTTTATTTGGGGTTTTTTTTTCTGCTGTAGTCTGGGGTTATTGATCCTAGGAAAGGGCCTGGCTGGAGCTCCGTGAGCCTTTGATTAAATGTCCTGCGAGCATCTAGGAGCACGCTAGGAAGAGCAAAACACTTTTACATCCGTGGCTGGGCAGCTTGGTGCGTGCAGCAAGGGTGCGGCATCCAAAATTCGGTGTGGTGCTTTGGGACTGCAGGTGCTGAACGCTGAGCAGAGATGAGGAATATTCCTTGGGGTCTGCTGCAGGGAGCTCATGCAGGTGCTTGGAGGTATCTTGCTAACTTGCACAGAATTGAAGCTTTTTTTTTTTTTTTTGAGCCATAGGGGTTAAGGAAGAAGAAAAAAAACTTATTTTTGTTACGAGAGGGAGATGTGATAGCTGTGTAAGAGGAATCATGTGATTATTAATATAGTGAAAGAACTTTTTTTTTTTTTTTTAATTTTAAAGCACAAAGTATAATGCTGAGCTGAGGCTCCAAGGCCTGAAATACAGGCTCTCCCTTGCACTGTAAAATAGCCCCTTACCTCTGCTTAATCAGACACCCGTGAGACAGAGCTGTGCTGTATATAAATGGAACAACTGTGCCAATAAATGATTTCTCCAACGTCTTGTCTCCTGGCCCTCGGTTGCTTCTGCTTGAATTCAAACCACTTCAAACTGTTCTCCTGTTGCTCTGTGCATTGTGGAAGCCAGGTGAGACCCTTCTGTCTTCATGCAAGTGTGGTGGTGAGTCCCAGCCCTGTATCCTCTGGCCGTACTGGTGACAGCGTGACTTGTGTTGACTGGGCATTGCCCACTCCTGGTGACGAGGAAGGTGCTTTAACATGGACCGGAGTGCAGCCAGGACTGCCCCAGCATCTCTGTGTGCTGGCATGGAGGGTGCAGGGGGAGGAGGATGCACCAAGGCACTGGAGAGCCTGCCTGCAGCCCAGGGCTGTGCCCCCACTCCTGCTGCCTGCAGTGCAAGGTCCATTAAAAGTTAATTTACAGACCTTTAGCTGTCTCTCACCCTGGTTAAAATTCTGCCTTCAGGTCTGGCACAGAAGGCTTTACGGTGATGCCTGGAGCGGCAGCAAGGAAGCACAGAATCATAGCATGGTTTGGGTTGGGAGGGACCTTTAAAGGCCATCTAGTCCAACCCCTCCCTGCAGCAAGCAGGGACATCTTCAACTAGATCAGGTTGCTCAGAGCCCCGTCCAACCTGACCTTGAATGTTCCCAGGGATGGGGCACCTACCACCTC
>NW_009220279.1:5926-7217 GCF_000690835.1 Fulmarus glacialis | reverse complement strand
CCGAGCGGGACGCAGCACTGCAGGGGGGGTCTCCCCAGAGCAGAGCAGAATCCCCCCCCTCGACCTGCTGGCCACGCTGCTGGAGATGCAGCCCAGGGTAGGGTTGGCCTTCTGCCTTCTGGGCTGAAAGCATCTGCGTTTCATCTGACCTGAGGGCTTGTAACTTGTGGCATAGCAGCAATTACCAGCATAAAAGAAATGATGGCTAAAAAAAAAAAATCAACACTTTTTTTTTTTTCCCAAAGAAAACTTTAATTTCAACAAGACAGGAAGCTGCACAAAGAGAGCTACCGCAAGTTTCTTTTGAACAACAGCTTAAAACTATCTACATCAGTACTTGTGGAGTAGGGATCCTCCTTCTGAGTCACAGTCTGGCCACAGGGGCTTGCCCTTGCAAAGGCCACCCAGCTGCACCTGGGACACAGCTCTGTCCTGTACCAGGACAGGGGCTGTCCTTCCCTTCACAAAGGCAAAGCAGCATTTAAGGGGGAGGGTGGGTAGGGACCCAAAAATCCACCCCAGGAAAACAGGACTTGCCTTTAAAGCGTTGTTTCCTCCTGAAGTTAAGTCCAGCCTGATGTGTTTCAAAATAGCAGTAGAAGCCTCTTCCAAAGCATCATCCCAAGCTAGAGCCAAGTGGGCCAGGGAAACCTGCCCTGGCCACCCCCTCGGTGGCTCAAGCCTTCCCGTGGCAGGGACTGCTGCTGCCTTTCAGGGTGGCCAATGCACCAAGGCCCCCCAAAAAACATCCCGTGAGGGACAGCACAGTGCAAACCCTCGCTCCCCTGCCTTGCAGAGGCACCCGGTGCTGCTCGGCCACGGCCACCCGTCCCCTTGGGCTGAAGAAGTGGTGCAGAGCCCAGACACCGCAGGGGAGTCAGGCACAGGGTTGTTAGCTCAGGCAGCTCCCTTCTCCTTATTTTAGCCACCTCCCCAGCTGCTAAAAGACAAAGCTTTGCAAGCGCAGGGTGCCATCTGCTAGAGGGCAGGGAGCCGCGATAGATGGCTTTCCGCTAGGGGCCCATTAAAGTGGACAGAGCATCCCCCCTCCTATTTATTTAACATTAAAGGGCTTGTTTAGCAGCCTCCTTCAGCACAACAACAGAAACGTGAAGATTGCCTCTGCCTATTTCCAGCCTGCAGGATGTCAACCCGCCTGGGCTGAGGGCCAGAAGGTAGCCAGAGCTTTCTGCCTGGATAAGGAAGCGTGTTCCTTTCCCAGCTGAAGCAGCATCCTTCCAGGGCAGAGCAGGCTGCCTAAGAACGGGAGGCAAAACCCAGAGCTGGAAAG
>NW_009220279.1:0-5857 GCF_000690835.1 Fulmarus glacialis | reverse complement strand
AAACTGTCCAACAGGAAAGAAGGGGAAAAAAAAATTCAACCCCAAACAGTAAGACTCCGATTAGCGTTTGTAACCATCCAAGCAGATGGCAAGGGCGGTGAGGAGCGGAGTCGGGCAATGCTGCACCATCGCCCCGGGGCTGCAGCTCACTGACGTCCCGTCCTCGTCACCATCCCAGGCCCCGTGGCACCCTGCTGCCTGGCCATCCCCACCGGCAGGGGACGAGGAGCCTCCTGCCTCCTCTGCCAACCAATCTCTCCCCCCACCCGCCCGCTGCCCATCAGTTCTCGCCCGCCTGGACGTACTCCTCGGTGGCCTTGGAGATGGTGCTCAGGTACTGCCAGCTCAGGGCGGCCAGGAGCATGGCGCACGACAGGTAGATGGGGGAGTAGTGGTGGCGTGATGCCATGGGGCCGCCGGGCAAGCTCATGGCGCGGATGGAGGCGATGACCTGCTGCGTCTTGTTGGATGACGGGTCCGTGCTTGGGATCTTCTGGTAGATCTGGGGAGGGAGGAAGGAGGAGTTACGGTTCCCACCCAAGGTTGAGGAGACAAACGGGACCACCACGTGGAAGAGGAAGCCTTAAGGGCCACCATATGCTCAAGAGGTGGACCACCACTGAGCAAGGACCAGCTGCAAGGGATGCCTGGATGGGGCCAGGGCCTATTTCCCTTGAGAAGTGCACTAAGCCAAGCAGCCTCTTGAGGGCACCCCATGACGGGCGATGGACCACATGGCCTCAGACAGAATCCCTCAACCACAAAGCGGTGTTGCTGGGACCAGCGGTTCTTGCACCACAATCCTCACTCGCTGCCAGTGTGCTGCAGCCCTCCTCAAACCCGTAAGGACACCCCAGTATGACCAGCAGCTGGTGTAACTGCCAGGAAATGGCCACCTCCATCAGATAACCCCATGGACTTTGGGGTTTTCTCTTCATGGTCTGCAAACCCCATGGCTTTTGAGATGCTTGTCCGCATGAGTCTTAGGGAGGTGTCCACAACCTGAGACCCTCTTCTGGGCCAAGGTGCTGAGGTGTCACTGTCCCTTGCCATGGGGTTGGCCAGCCCACAAAGGGAGCTCTAATAACCCATGGTTTGGGGTCTCCCTTGTGCAGAAGTAATGTCTTTTTATTTAACTGCCCTTGCTGGACTTGGTTTTTGGGGTTGGGGTTTTCCTTCCCATGAAGACATCCACAAGTAGTTCCTCCACGTGAACTTTTAACCTCCACAGCACCATGAAGTCGGGACTCCCACCGTTTTAACCATCTGTGAAGACCTGCCCTTATTTACTGTTGGCCATGGTGCACAAGGAAACAACCACCACATCATGCTGCCAGCTGCAACTACAGACACAGAGAAAACAAGACTGCTCACTGAGCAGCCCATGGGAAGATGATGCAACCTGTTCAGAAGTGTGTTGTGGGAAAGGTCCTCTGTGCCCGCTCAGCCCAAGGGAAGTCCTGCGCTGTGACAGCTGACTCCTCTGGTTCTCCACCAGAAGGACGGCAGGACCTCGGACTCTGCCTCTCAACACAGGCACAGACCACGGGTACGTTCAAGAGAAGACACCAAGCACCCAGTTTGGTCCAAGCCAAAACCATGTCAGGGTCACCATGCCCTGGCACCACTGAACTGACTAAGAGACGTAAGGAAAGGATTAACAGATTCACGTGTCTTCCCAATTCCACACCAGGAACGAGGATGGGACCAACCAGAAATTACTCAAAGCAAGCTGCTCAACCTACCTCTTCCACATACTGGTACATGATGGCTTTGACAGCTTGTATGTTTGTGGCATCCATCATTAGAGTGACGGCCTGTCCCTTCCGGATCTTCACGACTCCCCTGAACACCTGCTTGTTGTTGTAGCAGGCAGCCAACGTGGCAATAGCCATCACCTAAGGAGAAACACCAAGAGGCCTTACCACATTGCAATGAGCTTGCCAAGGGAGCAACCTTGGCCCTAGTGAAATCGATGGCAAAACACTGGAGTGAAGCCACAATCCCACCGACAGCAGAATGGCAGGGACCAGGAAAGAAGGAAGAGATGGAGAATAAAACACGCTAATACTGACATGATATATGATCCCCCCACACCTCTAACTTCTCATCAGCTGGGCTGCAGACGACGAAGAACCTCTTGAAAGCGTAACTCACCTGGGGGATAGCACAGAAGTTGAAGACACTTTGGTTTTTCAGGCGGGATAAGTATGTGAGGACATCAGGGACATGGTGGAGAGCGTTGGTGATGAGCTCATTCAGACACTGGACAGCCATATCGATGTTTTCTGGTTTGGCAAGATCCGAGAGCTTCTTTGCGTATCTGCTCCAAACCTAAACATCAAGATAAGGACTTACAAGTTGGAGGGTACATTCATGCCGTAAGAGAGACATCAGTAACAGTCTGAGGTCTGGGAGAGCACCAAGAACCACCAGAGACCCATGAAAGCCTTGAAGGATTGGGGCTTACTAGGCTAAAGAAAAGAAGGAAGGGCAGGCGGTGGAGACATGACAGTGACCTTTGCATATACAAACGGACTGCAAAGAAGAAGGATGCAATTCATCTCCACATCTTCTCTAGGCAGGGCAAGGAAAAGACGCCTCACACATCAGGCTGACATCAAGAAATGCTCTATGAGACAGGTGAGCCACATGGAAAAGGGAGAGAAAAATTCTTGGAGGGCCTCAAGAAGAACGGACAAGCATCTGTCAGGCCCGGGCAGAGCTGATCCTGCCTTTGGGAACAGACTAGGTAACATCTCGAGATCTCACCCAGTCTTATCCTCCCTCATTCCTAGAACCAACGTAACAGAGAGGGGAAAAAGCTGCCCAACAAGTTCTTGGCAGTGTGGGGAGACATCACCTCGTCCCCACATCCGTACCCAGACAGCTGTAGATAGATGTGGAACTTCTCAGCCAGCTGTCATTAGAAGACCTGTTATTATCAAGAAGATGTACAACCAACAGTAGCGATCTCATACAGCCTTTACTGTAGGTTCTCAACAAAATTAAAGCAGACCGCCAAGTCTCTCCTGTTAACTTTGATGTAAAGGGACATGAGAGACGCTACAATTTTAGCTGTGCACCTTCTGCTATGCACCCAGTAATGCATTCCCAAGACAGGAGTTCTGCGAAGCACCGCTGGTTGGCTACATCCATTGCAGGTCTTGAACAGAAGTATGAAAGACTGTCAAGGGACCACCAACAAACAGTGGGGAAAACCGTGGCTTTGGGGATTTCGAAGGAAATTCCAGCAGGAACCCTTCTAAGGAAAGGACACAACTCACTGTATCAGAGCAGCAACAAAAGTACTTTCAGTCTTAGCACATTTCTCAAAGAGGCACAGCAGAAACGCTCGCCCCGAAGCGGTGTTTTCCCTCACCTCTCTGGGCCAGAACTCCCTTCCCTCCAGCTGGTCCTCCAGATAGTCACGGATGATGTTGGTTTTCTGCAGGAAGAGGCCCATGGAGTTGGCTAGCTCCGTGTCCTGCCCGACGATAGGATCTTCTAGCTCTGATGCAGAGAAGAGACGGGAAAGTCCTATCCCCACCAGCCCAGCAACGTAGTGACAATACTGCAAGGCACCGAGAGGGGAAGGGGCAGAAAGAAAACAAGATAAAAGGAGGAGTTACAAAGAGCTGCCTATTTGCCGCAGTGAGTTTTACAAAAGTGATGCTCAGGAGGTAAGTGACAATACATCTTCTACAAGTTCTCATGGCCCTCCCTGGGATGTCTCAGCTTTCCCATGCCCAGCAAACACCTCACCAAGAATGTCCCACCAAGGTAGCGCTCTGCCTCCGGCTGCCGAATGAACCGCCCACACGGGAACAGCTGATGTGATGGGTCACCCAAAACACGTGCTGGTGGACAACACCAACGATCCACGCCATCCTCCTGTTACCCACAGGACCAGCAGTCTCTCAAAGCCTTCCCAAGCCCACACAGCCTCCCTCATCCAGCTGAACCCTCTTCCCATAGGGATGCTCTGTCTCCTTTTTCCATAGACACAAGGTGGACCCTACTCATGTTCAGTCCACTCCTCTGTCCGGGCTGATTTACCTTATCCCACTCGTGCTGAGAGTCCACCTTCTTCTCCAAGAACTCTGCCATCCCAACACCCATCTTGTGGCAAATATCCGAAATCACGTCCTGGTAGACCTTTGACAGGTTCCTGAACTCCATGGAGATCTACAGCACAAGCCACCATGAGAAAAAAAAAAGAAAAAAAGACAGTGTCAGGAAAAAATAGCAGAGCTCAACATTTATTAAGAAATCAGAAAAAGACTGTTTACCAGGCTCTTATCCCGCCCTGGCTGGAGATCTAGGACAACTCCCACGACCAGAGCTGTTTCAAGGCCCTTAAAGCACAGGCTCAGTCTGTTCTCAGTCTAAACGGTATGGTCTCTGGCAGTAGATCAGACACAGCACTATCTTTGGGAAGGCTCTGTGGCCTTGGACTGGTATGATCTGGGAGTTGCAGGACAAAACTAGCTACGCTTGGTGCACAGAGTTGGGTTTTCTTGTAATTTGTGAGAGTGCTCCATCACGCCAACCACGGGAAAAGGCAGGGGAGGTTTCTGGTGCTTTCTTCTCCTGAGCCCTCTCCAGCTCTGGCTCCGCAGGGCACATTTTGCACAACTGGAAAGGCATCAAGCAACGGATAAAGCGTGAAATCCTTCTTCAGCATGTCCAATAACATGATTCAGTGACTCAATCACTCTCACACTGAAAAAAAAAAATTAAAAAGTGCATCCTCCCCTTCCCAAAACTGTGGAGCATCACGTTTTATTGTGCTGAGCTTTATTCTCCATCAGGGGGTAACGACAGCCAGCCCAGGGTGTGCGTCCAGTAAGGACGATTACAGCTCAGACACCACCGCAGATCCAGGCTCTCCTCCTGACTCTATCCACAGCTGCTGGCATGTCCTTGCTCTGTGTCTCAGTCTGTCTGTAAAACAAGCGTATCGACTCTGCTCCTGTCTCAATGGCTTCAATCCACTGCACAGAGAAGCATGACCTGCAAGTACACCTCTACCAAATATTATTAAAATCATGCCTGAATATGAACTCAGATTGCCCGAGTGAATAACACATACACACCAAGAAAGAACAAGGAAGTGCCATAAACACCTTCTCAAAAGCTTTTCTAAAGTACCAAGCCATTGACATGCCTACTATATCTCTGTCACTACACATCAAGAATCCTGACACAGCCATCTCCTATAGCGCACGCGCCTCCCAGATAGGGCACAGCCACTGTTATCCCAAGGGTGAGCATGAAAATTAAGAATGCACCTCAGTTTTACAAACAATTATCCCATTCCCACTGCTAGGGAAAGCCTGATAAGGGTAGAATAAATTTAAAATGGTAAAAAGCTGAACAAAACAGAACTTCCTCAGAAAATGAAATGCTCCTTGCTGTAACTACTATACTTTTTCTTAAATAGAGCCTAAAAGAAACTTAAAAAATAAATCCAGCTATGCTTGATCAACGCGAGCAACAGCAAAACTGCAGCATCCACCAAGAGCCAGTCCCTGTGCCCTCACCAAAACCAGACGTCTGTATCCCCACTCAGCAGAACTCAGCCTTGTCTTCCAGCCACAGCATCTTTCTGCTGTCAGCTTGATGGATCCCCTCTAGGACGACTGGCCAGATGGGTTCCCCTTCAGCGCTGGGAGATGCTGCATCTCAGTACGGCAAAGCTCCATCATCCCATTGCTTCTGCTGGGGCTGAAAGCTGGCAGGAGCTCAGGAGACGCATGGTGGTTTCAGCTCCGCCGCCTGCCACCCTGAGCGCCTACAGCAGAGAGTCAAGGCCCTACAGCTACATCTAGACGAGGGGATCGAGTGCTCCCTC
>NW_009220278.1:0-22881 GCF_000690835.1 Fulmarus glacialis | reverse complement strand
AGCCCAGCTCTCGGGTTCTGCTTCAGCCCTTTAACTCTTGGCAAGCCCATCAGCACACGCCACCCGCTCCTGGGCCCGGCCAGGGAGGCTTGCCACCCCGGCCCATGGGCCACAGTGGAAAGGGTGGCAAGTGCGCAGCTGGGAAAGGAAGATCCCCTCCACCACCCTGCTCCTGACCAGGGGGGCACAAGCTGCCGTGGAAAGACCTTGCGGATACAAAGTGCCGAACATGGCAGAATACTGCTCTTAAACCCACCTAAGTGACAGTCCTCACCCGTAAGAACATAAAGCTGGCATTGAAAAGTGTACTCAGAGCATGTGTGATACTTAAAAAGGTGTTCTGAAATAAATATGAAATGGGTGCTAGCAACCTGGACTTTTTAAGAAGACAGACAAAAAGGGTTAGGCTGACTGGAACTATATGTAACTGGGCATGTAGTAGCAAAGGGAATGGCAAAGAATCTGTATTTTTCATATAGTTTAATAATCTGAAAAGCCTAGGACTGAAGTTAAGCTTTATTACAAGGCCCTATTCATCTGCATTGGAAAGTTATATGACCCACACTTCCCAGCTGCCACAGGTCTGTAGCTGTCGACATCAGATTGCTTTGCTGTGCTGCTGGAGCTCTGACCTCAGCTGTTCCTCCTTGATTTACCCTGGAACACGGCAGTGGAGTGCGCATCAAAAGATCAAAGGTGGCCACACACTCACACTGGCTCTGCTGTGGCCAGTTGCCCTGAAAGGACGCACGCTGCTTTGCCACAAAGCAGTGACCAACATTTCCAGGATCAGCAACACTCATTATAGTTTTAATGAAGCAAAACTCGTCACTGACTTCAACTCCATTGCATGGCCATGACTCAGAGCATGGTTTTACCTTCCCTGTGCACAAATAGAAACACAGCAAGTTTGGGAGGAAGGACCTACAGGGGACCAAGCCAGGTAAACACGTCACTTGGACTTTGAAGGTACCTTTCCAAACCTGAATGGCACCATTTATCATTTGAAGTGCTACCGCTGCTGAAGAGGCTTCATCTTTCAACTTTCCTTTGTTTCTATTATTTTTCATTGCTCTTGACTAAAGACCAGGAATCTTAGGGACAAGAGAGCTCTTGTTTGCCCTCGAAGCCTAGTGTGCCCCTGGAACCGCTGGAGACTTACTTAAAATGGTAACTGAATTTTCCTTTGGGGTTTTTGAAAGATTAGAAATACAATTATTTCAGAAAAATGCATTGTGCCATTCTGTATTTCTATGCTTGCTTTTAGTTTCTTTTGGGTTCAGTTGTTGCTAGCCTTGAATCTAGGACAAATAGGACTAATTGCCATTGACTTAACTGGGAAAGAACCTGCTACCTGAATAGACTCACATGACATGGATATCTTCATCATGCAGGGCACTCTTTTCTCCGTTGAATTTCTATGTCCACACTGGCTCACAGCAAGTTCAGTTACACAGGGATGTCATCATGATGTAGACAAGAGCTTCCATATGTGGCAAAGAACCGTGATTTTTCTGCATAGCAGTTTATGTCTCTGCTGTGCACTGATACGTATTTACCATCCTGAACCAAGCCTTGGTCCCACAGAAGTTTATGCAAGTTTTGCCATGGACTTCAAGAGGCAATTGAATTGCAGGAATTCAGTCTGCAGTTTTTAGCACAAATATATCCTACAAAATAGTAGGCACATACGCTGTACTATTACGGGAAAAGGTAACGAAGTGATTAGATACAAGAAGGGCCCAGGACTTGGAAAGCAGTTCATTACAGAACTCATTTGCTATGTATAGGTTCTCCTATTGATTGCCTCTGCCACGGCACATGATGCTTTCCAAGACTGCTTTGATTCATCACCTAATACGTGTTGCTTAGTGCTCCTGGAGCGCCTGAATTTATGCCTATGAATAAAGAGGAAAAAAATCACTGTCTCTGGGTTGGAAAATCTTAAAAACAAACACAGAAAAGAACAATGACAGCACAAAAAATGGAGCCTCGTCACTGACTATATTTCATAAACTGTGACATTTGGGAAATCTAATGTTCTGGCCTGGAGATACAATGGGATGGACTGCCCTTAATGATGAGTCATTGCTCCGGTATTCCCTGCAGAAGTTGATTGTAAAGCTGCCTGAGAAATGGAGCTGCCAGCTCCATTACTTAACAGCTAAGTAAATTCCATGCTCTTCTTATTGTAACAGTACTTGAAATCAGTTATGTGAAGTTAAGCTGCAAATACTGAGCGAAGAAATGATGAAAATTTCAAAGCTATGCTAACAAGTCTTTCTCTTACTCTGTCACTGTGGTAAACACAGGGGAGGCTGTGAGAATGCCCATGGAAAAAGCACTGGCTGATGTACAGAATATGCACTGTAAAAATGAAAAAACAAAGATGTTTTATTTCCTTTGAGTGTCATCCAGATATAGACGACAATAATTGTTCAAACTCTGCGGGGATGGTTTTACTTATGCTAGAGGCCGTTCCTGCTTCCCCTGCTGCGCAAAGGAGCTCTTTCACCAAACATAAATGACAGGTCCCATCTCTGCCAACTCATGGCATGACTTCTTCAGAGAGCCCATTCCTCCAGGTCTGCAAGTGCTTCAGTTCTTACCCAAGCTAAAGAAAGCCAAGGTGCCTAGCACTTCGCATCGGCCGTGTAGCACCAAGCACGATTTTGTGCAGGGCAGGGCTTTCGTGGGAGAAACTTTGGCACAGCACTGATCAGTTGCTTAATATACCTGCTGCTGGGGAGTGGGGGTACGTGTGGCATCAGGCGGGGTCTCCCAGCTGGAAACCAGGAAGGTCTCTGCCTTAGCTTACCTGGGCTCACTTTTAAATTCTGACTTTTATTTTGCAGTTCTTTTGTTAACGAAGAATAGTAACAAAATGACAATAAACCAAACAGCAGATCCTAGTCTGGGCCTCCTGAGGGTTATTGATTAGAAATCCACCTGATAAAAATTGCTATAAATGAGGGAGTTGGGAGGATAACTCCTGAAACCATCCAGATCTGTACCGCACAGAACACTTCGCTGTCGCAGCAAAAGCAAGGCTAACAGAAATGTCTTATAGCGCTTACGTGAGAAGAATCTGATCTGGATCTCACGTATATTTTAGGCTATTTTTCAAGAGAAAACATCCTGTACACAAACAAGTAAACAGTCTTCTGGTTTTGGCTAGCTTCCAGAATTTTACTAAAGATGATAGGTGACACGGTTTTGAATATTTAGTTTCTAATTTTTCAGTTTAACTGGATTTAATGGGAAGCTTTGTGCCTAAATAAGGGTTAGGGGCTTTATTTTGTTCAGTCTGAACTTACGTATTTGGGGTTTTAAGGAAAACTGTGTTTGGCTGACTACCACAGGTACAACTGAAATTGCTATTTTCCTGACATCCACTGTCGGTTAGAGCTCGGCACTTCCAGCTTCCCACGGCGATGGAGCGTGAACTCTCTAGTGCATACACACTAAGCGGTTACTGGAGTAAATCGAGGGTGGTATCTGTGCAAGGTGCCTGGGATTAGATGAACAGAGAGCTTCGGGTCATTCTGATCCAGCTTCAGTTCAGCTGCCATTCAGTGCCTGCTGTCACTGGCTGTGCTGTCCCCAGGAGTAACGACCAGTTAGGAAAAGCTTTCCCTCTCCTGCCGAAGCTCATCTGCCATGCAATGTGCCTTGCGGGGCCATGGCTGGGCAGTGCCTTCTGCCTCGCAGCAGCTCTGGCTGCAGCTCCCTGCAGGGCGGCCGGGCAGGGCACGGCTCCCGCAGCCGGCAGCAACTGCTGCCTCCTGCTTCCAAACTCCGGGATGTTTAATTCAACTGTTTGAGTGAATGCCAAATCGACCTGTTTCCCTGTAAGCTGGAAGGTGGCAACTTTTTTTTACACTGGTTTTTCTTTTCAAGTTGTTCAAACCATTTTCTGCTTATTTTTAGTGGTAATAATGAAAAGGTAGGAAGTCTTTTAAAGATCTGTGCTGGCAATAGGGAGCCTTGGTGAAAAGCAAAACTGGTGTGAACTGCACATTCTCCATTTTCAGTGCTGCTTTGCAATTTTCTGACTTCACCAGTTCATTGTTTAAGTTTGTTTGTTAGAGAGTGCCTGGTTACCTTTCCTCTTTTAACCTAAGTAATCGCATAGGAAGTTCTTATGGATGGGGTTTTCCCGTTCAGGCTCGCTATCGGCCTTTATGAGCGCTCTGTTAATTCTGCCCATCCGCTTCAACTTCCAATTCTGCCCTGGGGTTTAAGAAAACAGTGACAACATCTGGGAAATAAACTCATAACTGATGGTGAGTATTTCATTAACTCTGCACCTCATATCCGACACCCCGAGCAACTGCACGTGACCACCTGTGGAGGGCCTTGTGCAGAGCCCAGAGACACACCACAGAAACTCTCCTTTATAACGTTGCCAGGAGTGTGCTCTCTCCCTCTGACTTCATCAGCAAAGACTAACTTCAAAACCAGACATGACCTCAAGAGCATCATTTATCGTTAGGAAGGAAAGGTGCCAGCCAAGCCAGAGAAGAAGGCAGCCTTGAAATTGGCCAAGAACTGACCCAACGCAAACTACGAAGATGACCCTTCACAACAATTCCCAGGAGGCAATTAAGGATATCATATGGAGTAATACAACCTAACGGTTTCTTGCAGGTACAGAGCTCCTGCAGAAGCTGAGGTGAAGTGAAGCTGCTGACTGAGGGGGTCTCTTTGCATAGAAGCAAAACACAACAGTGAGAAAAATTGTGCTAATAACTTTTTAAGATGTTAGCTTCCTTACAAGGTTATCATTAGTTTTGTTTATTGTTGATTGCAGTGCAAGAACTTCTTGTGAAATATCAGTGTAGTTACTTAGCTCTCCAGTGACTTGGCTTATCTACTTATACATTAGAATAAAATGTATGCTGCCTGCAAACTTCTGTGAGACTCCCGTATTTAGTATTTGACAAGTATTTGGAGATTTCTAGATGAAGGTTGCAACAGAGAATTTTGAAAGTAAAATAGATAATTGCTTAAGAAATATGGTCATAGTTTCTCAACAACTTGGGCTTTTTTGAGTAATAACTTACAAATAAATGACAACTTGATAGCCAGCTCTTGGGGTTTCCCATGTATGAGTAGTATGAATCAACAGCATACAAATAAATGACAACTTGATAGCCAGCTGTTGGGGTTTCCCGTGTATGAGTAGTATGAATCAACAGCGGCATGTACACACACACATAGTTCAGAAACAAGGGAATGCAACTGTAAGGAATCTAAAGCAAGTTGATATTTGTAAAAGCCCGTGCTATCACAGCAACGCAGACGGGCAGTAGGAACAGAACTGCAGTCAAAGGTAAGATTTGGTGTGGTCAGCCATAGCAGAGACATGCTCATACTTTGTCATCAAAATCCCAGCTGTGACCTGAAGAGTCAACTCTTTCTTAGATGTCTAATACCAAACAACAGTGGACAAAAGACCTGTCTCTAAACCTGCTATTTATTTCAGGTCTGGGCCCTGAAAAGATGTTCTTATTCTTGGAATGGATTATTGTCTGCTAGGGAAATGACTTAAGACCATCTTATTTGAATGTGAACTACATATTCACATATTACATTCAGTCAGCAAGACCAACACCCTTGCCTGCTAAGCCACATAGTCCACATTAAGTATTTGTTCTAACTGTGCAAATATTGAATTGCTCCAAGTCATCAAAGTTAGCTAATACTGTTTGTAAAGCCAGCGCTACCCTAATTCACATGTTTAAAGTTGCCAGAAAATAATGACTTTCGAAACTTTCATTTGAAGCTGACTGAAGAGGCGCGTGCACTGCAGGTCTCTCCATATTCATGTCCCTTCACAAAGCAGGGCTTGTCCAGATGCCAAGGGAAAGCACGGGGAGGCTTCTCAAAGGGGGATTCATCCCAAGAACAAAAAGCTCCAACCTCTGCCCTCACCAGAGCGCCGGGAGGTTTGCCTGTTTTGTTGTGTGTTGTTTTTTAATCACTCCTTCAACAGATGGGCAACAGTCACACATCTCGTCAGAAAAGTTCACCCAACAGGACAGTCAAGCTTCCAGCAGCCCCCGGTACGGCACAGACAAAAAGCTCTTTCTCTAAAACAGGCCCTGCTCTTGGGGCAAGTAGTTTTGACATTCAAATTCAAATGGTGCCATGGTCAAGCTCAAGCATCTACAGTTTTGGTGGGTCCAGCTGGCCACATACGGAGCATGTACCTCATTAATAGCTAAGGGTCTGCTAGCATGGGAGACTTACACTGCCCTGGTATTGCTAGGGCGTACCAGAAGCTTTCACTTCTGTTTTTCTGAAAAAGTTTTGATCTTCAGAGTAATTTGAATGGCAAGAATGTATTCCTTTCATGGCAATGTATTTTTCTTGTACCTCAAATACTGCCACTGACAGGTAATTTTAAAGGTGGGTTTTTTTTTTTTCCCCTATGGATTTAATTCATTTCCAGTGCTTTATTTTCTTTGCAGTGTCACTGAGTCAAGGAATACTTCTTAGCCATAAGAAAGCAATGTGCCTAAATAGAAAGTTTAGATAATAAAATTAGCTACTTGACAGCTTAGAGGGACCTGAACGCATGTTCCTCCATCAGTGTAAGCTGACCTAAAACTAAACTGCTGATAAAAGGGTGCTTGTTCCCACCCTCTTCTTGGTGTCAGAGCTGGCCCAAGAGCTAAACTCTTACACGGGGACATTTTCAATCAGACCAGGAAGCCTCATGGGCGTGCAGCTCTCCCAGGGAGGTAGTGGGAAGGTGTGAGAGGGGCGGGAAGGGAAGAGAGGACTTCCCCCTGTGAGCAGGAGCACAGCCTTAGATTAGCTTAAATTGTTCAGGAAACTGCACTGAGACGTTGTGGTCTGCCCCCATTCATGCTTAAACGCACTGGTATGGACTTCACAGAAGTGAGCACTCTGCCATCCATATGCAACTACATAAGATGCAGGATAGTGGTGACACCCGACTAAGAGGTTTCAAAGGTCAGGGATGCTCTGTTGACATGAACTCAGATGTTTGCTATAAGCTAACCGTAGCGTCAGTGGGACAAAACCCTGCCTATAGCATGGCTAGGGTAGCCTTGTCAGGACCTCATTAATTTTTGAAATGCAGTGTGCAGTCTTTGCTCACACAAACTTAATTGCTACATGAAGAACATTTTTATAGTTTAAAATTTTGTCTTCGAAGGAAAAAATAAGAAGGAGGAAGCAAAAGGAGTCTAATTGGCTTTTCAACTCTGATGTACATATGCTCAGCACAATATATCACACACACAGCAAATCAAAGCCAGCTTAGACTCAGCTTTTCTGCAGCTTTTTCCTCCCATACCTCTCCAGAATTACTAATTAATAGAGACCAGATGTCAAATACTTTAGTGTGGCCTTAAATCCGGGATGCAAAGAGCCTAATCTTATTGCCCTGGGGCCTCGTGTGCAAATTGAATTTAAGCATCGCTATTGATTTGCTAACATTTTGTATCCCTCTGCCCTTTAACCTGTTGTAAATAATGATGCGAAGGAGAACAAGGTCCAACCATACAAATACCTTCTTCTCTAATACTTTTTGCCAAATCTTCTTCTAAGCAGTGATCAGCAATAAGCAGGATTCCAATCGAAGACTTGCAGATAGAACATAAAAATAGAGAAAATGATGAGAAACAAAATTTTGAATTTAGATCTTTATTATACAGGCCCAAAGCTGTGGTCACCATGCAGTTACACCGTAATGGGAATGATCTTGCTGAAAGGATCTCACTAAACAAATGTAAAGAGACCACAGACTACAGCATTCCAAATAACTGGCACTTTAATTTTTGAAAGAGCAAAAATAAATAAAGGAATGGTAAGCATGTCCTTTTCACATATGGTGAGGCATATACATATTCCTTCTTTTCTATAGCTATTCAAGAGACAAAATTAGCAAATACTGCCCGAAAACGCAGACCTTTCATGTCTCAGCTAACTTAGCTGTTTCTCTCCCCTTGGCTATTAGATCAAACACACATTCAGATAGATGCATATGCCAAAAAAGAGATGCAATGTATTTTTTTGTATTTCATTTCTACTTCCTGCCCTTTCTTCCTCCTTTCAGGACACTAACAGGAAGTAATTGGAGACATCTAGTCAAATAAAAGCCCTGGAACTTTTCCCTTCTAGTTTTTCATGATACTCTCATAATTTAAGGATTCATCACAAATCTAAAAAGGTTCGGGTGTCTCATAAGGAATTCATCATCTCTGGAATATAGATAGTCACAGTGAAGAGCTGCACATAGACTGCACACGTAGTGTAAAAGTGGTTATCTTTAAAAAAACAAAACATCTTTTAAAATTTGTAGTTCAAAACAAAGCATATCTTACTCCCTACAGGATTTTCTTGCAACCTGTTCTTCAATTACTTGCACTAGGAGATGCTACAAATGGTATTAGTTACAATATACAGTCCACCATCATCTTCTGGTCCAGCAGAAGAACCTGTCTCTCCGATGGACGCAAAACTGTTCATCTGAGCAGACCATCCTCAACAGCACAAATATGATCTAGAAACTCATAGAGTTTATGTTTTTAATTTATAAAATTAAACCTGCCCCAGACAGGTAATACTGGTATGTAAGTTTGCCATCCCTGGGTTCTGTCAGAAACGGGGTACTGAGGTGCTCAGAGCCGTCTCAGTCTGCAGCGCTGGGATCCTTCTGGCACTTCAGACCCAAGATGCGATGTGATGCACGCTAGAACATGGGCGCACTTCTCACTTAACTCTGCAGAGCCCGGGACATGGGAAGCTGCCAGAACCTCCTTCATCTTGCCTGTTGACAAAAGGAACAATAACTAGTCATCACTGGTTGCTGGAGCGTAATTCCAATTTTTAAAAGGCCCTATAAATGAGACCTTTTTCTTTACCAGGCAATAGCAAATGTTTCATAAATAGCAGATTTGGGATAAAGTTTACAGTCTCTCTGTTAGCCACAGGATGCTTATGACGGAGAAAGGTGTCTTATACTGCATGGTTCCTAAAATATTATCCAGAATTAAACACACCATTATTTTAAAAATATTATTAATTTCCCTTTTCAGTGTCCAGTAGCTTAGTACTTTGAAATCTTCATTAAAATATTATCTCTGTAAAGGACAACTTTTTACAGCAGATTTTCTGGCTAAAAGTGCTGTATTGTCTCTCACACACACTGTACACTGGATACAGTGTAAACAATTTAGAGGATTAGTAAACAATTAACGAGTAAGAATCCAACAGATTAATAAGTGGATTATGTAAATTTTGTGTAGAACTATCTCAAACACATATTGGTCATGTCCAGTATGTATTGATAAGAACTATTAATCATAGCAACTGTAAATCCTTCATAAATGAGTCCTTGAATGGGCTTCGCAGAACTGAGGGTCAGAAAAGACCACTAGATTATCTACTCTGATTTCCTGCCAATTATAATTTTTCCAGATAGTCCAGGCACTTTGGTTCTCAGAAAACCAAACTGTTAGTATCATAGACTGAGAAAAGGAAAGGCCAAGAATACGCCTCCAATATATATTTGCTGCAGAATAGGTAGAAGGAGAGGCAGAGGTACCTCTGGAGGGTGATTCACCCACTCCTTAGGTAATCTGTAAAAGGTGTCCATCTTTTTTCCATGGACTGTAAGTAGACTAAAGACCAAACTTCCTTACGGCTAGAATTGAGTGCTAGAATTTGTATCCTACCACAGATATCTGACTATGTTCACCTATTTACTTCGCAAAGACCATTCACAAAGCCATCAGACCCTAGTAATTTTCAATCAATTCTGACATGGGCAAAATTAGAAAAAGTATAATTGCTTCAATCTAATGTAAATCATGCAATAAATCCCAGAACTAATATTAAGTTTTTTCTTACATACCCTGAAATTTTGTGGAGATATCCAAAGTACTTTTTGCATGTATAATTATTATCCTTATCATTATCACACTGATAGAAATCACTAAAGGAATAGGGCTAGCAGGTAATTTGAGAGATCGCTTCACCAATCCCTGACCTATGCCATGCCTGCTGATGTTTGTCTAATCTATTTTTAAACATCTGCGAGGCTGAAGTTTCCATGAATTCCCCCTAAACAACCTATTCCAGGGCTCCACTTCTCCTTGCCGTTTACATTTTTTTCTTGATGCTTATACTAAATCATCCTTGTCGAGATCTTAGCCTATTATTGCTTTCCTGCACCGACAGCATACATGGCAGCTAAATGCCTTCCTCTTTAGAGTCATCCGTTGCTACCTGAAGGTTGCTATCATGTCTTCCTTTCCTCCTCTCATCTCTAGACTAAACAACCCTTCAAGGTTTCCTTGAAGGCCCAAGTGTTTTAGACCTTTGAGCCCAGTTTGCTCTCTTGTTGGATCCTACCTGAGCTGCAGTTCCTGCAAGTGGGTAAAGCTCTTCCACTGAGGCCTTAGTGCTAAGTAGAGCAAAATAATTACATCTTATGCTTTATTACTCCCCTTCCTAGAGCCCACAATGGCGCTTGTTTGCAGTTGCACATCATCACTGGTGCATGTTCAGCTTGGGATCATTATGACACCGGGTCTTTTGTGCAGAACTGCTGCTTGGCCAGTTGTTTCCCATCTGCATTTATGTGCAGCTGATTATGTCGAGCTGTATGTACAGTTCTGCATTTGCTCTAATTTAACTGCTGGAAAGCTGATATTTTCTAGGCTACTCCCCTACTTTATGAAGGTCATTCTCAATTGCCTTGCTTCCAACACACTTGTTCTGCTCTATGAATTTATTAAGCGTACTTTCTAACCTTTCATCCAAGCTGTCAGTGGGAATACTGAATAGTACCAGAACAAGGAAAAACTCTTGCAGAACTGCACTTAATGGTGTATCGAGAACTACTCTCTGTATATGGTTTCCAAATCATTTATGCACTCACATAATAATAATTTATTCTAGCCCAGTTTCCCTAGCACACATGAGAATAATAACTGAAATATTCTGCCATACAGCCTTGTTCAAATAAAGCAGATAATACTAGTAAATATATTTTAAAATGAAGTATTGTATACGCTTCGAAAATGAAAGCATTATGGAGAAAAGATTTCAAGTGAGAATACAGTCTTGCTGACAACTGATTTTACATCCATATAGCTACTTTATGAAGTATGTATGTGCTCTACTGGAATATTGTTCAATTTTGGCTTAATGGAAGTCTTTCACAGCCTCTTAAAATTGAGTTCTGTTCAATGGAAACCTCCACTGAGAATGCAACAAAGACATACCACTACAATACCCCCTTTGGAAATAAATCAGTTGCACAGCTTCACAAAACTCCAGGCTGCAAAATTGCTGTTTACTATTTATCTTGCATAAGTTCTTGATCAGAAACATACTGAACGAGGACTGCTAACACCAACAGGACTGATCATAGTGAGCCTTTCAAAGAAAGGATTACCATTTACATTAATCTTTATGGAGATACAAGCCAATTCCACAAATACAGGAGGCACAGATCACTCTTCTTACCTAATTTGGGTTATTTGGCAGACGTTTTCTACTTCTCCCTCTATGATATATTCTGTTTACGCTATCTGAGCTACTCACAAAAGTGAAATAACTTGTTTCCTGAGGTGGAGACAGAGCCCCCAGTTCCTTCCCAGCGATGTACAATATTGTATTTTCAGTTCTGGACCGGAAGAATTGGAGGCCAGCAGAAGTTGAAATACAAACTAGTCAGTAAATACAACACAAAGCCCACCTTCAATTAACAAGAAATTTGATTTGATTTGATATTTAGGGATATATCCCATTGGATTTCCAGTGAAAAGAAGAGAGAGGCTGACATTCCTCTGAAAAATACGTTGTTACAGAAAGACAGCAGCATAAAGAGTACACACAAATACTTTTGACTTTCTCCAGTGGAAAAGAAGGAAATAGGAGAAGGAAGGACGGGCGAGCCAGCCTGACCCAGGACCGCTCGTGACGTACAGCCCGCTGTCTGGCTGCCGAGGCAGAGGAGGATTCCCACAAAAAACTCGCTTATTACGGGAAGTCAAAGTCCTCAGGCTGAGATAAACCAGATGTCTGCGCCTCTCTGAGAACAGCTCTAGGGATTTTAAATTATAAGGATTTAAGAGACTTCACTGAGAATCATAGACATCCAGATACCAAAATTACCTTTGTCTTTTTGTCAGTCAGGGCTAGGATTTCTGATCTTTCCTGGGATCAAGACTTTTGCTAACAGTGAAAGGGAAAGACAGACAAACTGCTCAGTCAGAAACACAGCTGAGAGAAATCCCAGGCAGCAGCTCGCTCAGGAGCAGAAAAGCTGATACCCTGTTGACATGGCAAGATGTATGTGTCATGGCGACTTCTCTCTTAAGAGGTCATCATCGTTCTCTTTGCGATCCAGAAACAAAATCTGCTCAGCTTGTCTGCTTTGCAGGCGAGGAAAGGTGAACTGCTAAGGGGTGAACCCTGCTTTCTGTGCACCGGCATCACAGCACAGCCATCTCCTGGCAGAGAGAGGGAGACGAGGGGGACCGCACCGTCCCGCTCGGTGGTTGAACTGTCCCCTCTCTGTGTGGCTATGCAGATCTTGCCTATGATACGGGAATGGGCTGCATGTGCTTTGAAGAGCTCTGAGCTCTAACGTGTGGACAGGATATACTGCTTCGTTCCTCCAAGACCACTGAAACCTGCATATGAGGTCACCTGAGTGAGTTTCCCAACCCAGAAACACGGATCTGATGACACCCCTCTGGGGAAAAGGGAGGAAGAGGAGAGGCATTTGCCTATTGGCAGCGGGTGGGTCCTGCCACCACAGGGGGACGTCTCACAGGCCCAAGGGCAGGCCAGGCTGGGCACAGCCAAAGCCTGCAACGCGTGAAGTGAAGCTGGACACATGACATCAGAGGTGCACCCCATCCACGGGCAAAAGAGACAAAGTGGATGGGTTGATATTACTGTGACCTGAAACCATCTAGGCTGGGAATAAAGACAATTCCTCTGCAGTAAGTCTACAGTGGTCCAAACCCCTTGCATAATACTGCTGCATGTTTTTGAAACATCCAGTGCATTTTTTTCCTGAGTGACTGCTGCTTTTCTGTGATGGCTGAAGTTGCACACAGAGATGCAGTTCCAATGTGCAGAAAATCTCTTCTTACACCTCAAACAACGTGTAAGGGAGCCGCTCCAGCCATGTGGAATGAGGTAGGGGGCCACTCACCTCACCTGGGTTGGGTACCCAAGGAGGGGACTCAGTTTTCTATGCTGAGGTGTCTAGTGCCTTTTCAGATGCTCTAAAGGTTTCCTGCCTCATTAGCATGGGAACCATCAGGACATCTTTAATGGCACTAGATACAACTGTTTAGGCAAGCAAACCCATGATAAATGTCATGTACCCAGCCAGAGTTATCTGGAGCCAGTCAATGATGGGAGGAGAATTTGTCCCACGCTCGCCTAACTGTCTGACACAAGCAGCAGGAGCAGCCGTGAGAGGTGTGTGGGTGTCCCACCCCCACTATTTGGTGCTCGCTCTGTACTACAGAGACAAAACAGTCAGCTTTGCAGCGTAAATGTTTTGCAAGGGTAAAGTTAAGCAAGATGAGTCCCACGCTTTTTTTTCAAAAGCAGAAATAGGAGTCTGCATATAAAAGAGTGTAATGTTAGCATGTTGATTGACAGAGGGAAAATTAGTAACATTCAATGTAATTAAGACTGAAGTTACCAAATAGAGATTAATAGCAAATGCAAAACTTTTCCTGATGTTAACAAGCAGCATAAAACCTACATAATTTAACTGATTTTAAATTTCAGTGAAAGTTTATGGGTAGAGAGTAGACTACTGATAATGAAATATCTTGATCTGTTTGTTCCTTGAAGTCAAATGTCTTAGCCTTTACAGTAAGGAAATGCTGATGATTGTATACACTTGAATTAAATTATGAAGCCCCTGTCCCTGATGTTAGAGAAGACACTATCAAGGTAACAATAATATTTCAACCATCATGTGATGTTGCATATTTTGATGTCATACCTAAACGGGCAGTAGGAAATTTGAAAATTATAATGGTGTTTTATATGACTCAATCTAAGGGATTTTTTTTGGAAAAAATGAGTAGTGATGTTCAATATCTGAATTGCTGTGTTATTTCTATACCTGTATTACAAAAAGATTCTCATAGTTGATTTTTTTTAACAAATTAACAGGGAAACATTAAGCAGAAGTATTAGAATATATTTAAGAGTCTTGATATCATAAGGGGAAGCGACAACGTGCTAAATTCAAATTACACTTAATTACAATGGATAACAAAATCTCTAAGCTTTTAAAGAATTTATTTAGATATATATTTTAAAACTAACAAGAATCTGCCAGTTTAACAATCTCATAAAACAGTTTAAAATACGAGAAAATTCTCATCTAGACAGAAATAGTAGTATATACCATCTTTAAAACAATATAAAATCATTAGAAAGAATCCTATATAACATGTTAAAAAATCTGTTTAATTTTAAAAGCTTTTCTGCATTGAATGTGGTGGTGTATGTGGTATCAGTCAGAAATGAACAGAATGCAGTATGCCACTGCATCTGTAGTTCAGATCTGAATAGGGCACCAAGCGATAATCCAGTTGCCGGTCCTCCGAAATACAGCCTGGGACCAGTAACATTTTATGGGAGTGGGTGAGTTCTGCACTGGAGGGGGACTTTCACGGCCTTGCAGCGGTTTCCCTATTGTATGACTGAAAATGCATGTACTGCACTGCACAAGCCAACAACTGTAGCCACCTCTGACCTCTTCACTTTCTTCCCCTCCTTTCAGGTCATCTATGCCTGTTTTTTTTCACTCCATACATATCTTCCTTCAGCAAGAATTCTGTAATCCAAACTATATCCTCATTGTATCTGTGCAAACTCCGGCCAAACTCAGTCCTTGGCTTTATCAAATCCAGTGTTGTCAACTCGGGACAGTTTCTCATGAGCTCCATGACGTTATGTTTTTCTGTAAAGCTTCTCCTTCTGAAGAGAGCTGCTCATGCCACAATGTGAGTTTTCATCTTCTAGTTTATTTTTGTATGCTCATAGAGGCAAAGAAAAGGTGCAAAATGCGATTTTAAGTACTGATAGACTCAGAAGAGGCTGAGAAAAACAGAAGGCAAAATAAAAGGGATTTCCAGAGCCTTAATTTTAAGATTTCAAGATTTTAAAGACAGTCTCATAATTTCTGAAGCCACAATTTTTGAATGTTTGACATTTTCAAGCCAAGAAACATCCAAATCTGCTGTCTACCAGCTTTGCAGGCTGAAACAGTTATCCCGCTCTGCATTGCCATGAGGGAGACAAAGATTTATGTTCATTTTGGGGTATGTCTACACAGTTACCTGACTGAATCTTGACCACGACCCAACTCGTGACATATTTGCTAGAACACTCCATTACATTCAAGCCAAGCAGTGCTCATCGGGGTGGCTACAGTATGGCAGCGGGTGTGAGCTGGAAACTGCAAACAATACTTTGAGGTGTTAACGAAGAGCAGCCTTAATCTCTCCTTGAATGCTTCTGGTTTGCTTCAAGGCAAAGGCATATCCATAAACACGGCAGGGGCAGTTCAAGCGAACCCTTTTGCGCTGCACTGAAGCAGTGAGGACACGGGCTCACAGAGTCGGGCGGCGCCGAGAGCCAGTATGCGTGGCGAGAGCATCCCCACCACACAGCCACAGGTCCTGTGGGAGAGCCGGGAGCCAACAGCACGACTGCTCCCGGGCTGCGTCAGTCCCGTGGGATAAGCCTTAAGCTAACCTGGACATCTTCACCTTGCAGGAGCCGGGGCAGCCTATGGGTGGCTGTGACTGATTTAGGGAGCTGTTTGCTGCCAGCGTCCAGGTGAACGTGATTTGTCCCAAACTGCTGCTTTCCCCTAGTGTGAGCCAGCGGGGAGGGGGAGCGCTCACCGCCCGCACCTCTCTCGCCTGACAGGCAGTCGGGTGCTGCTGCCTCCCAGCTGTGGGGCTGTTGCGTTCCCGTAACTGGTCGCACTGGGACAAAGTAGATAAAAAGTCATTGCACAATCACTGAGTATCAGTTGGAACCAGCTAACAAATTGTTTGCCAGCAGCACAGAGCAGCTCCCTGTACTGTCTCAAAGAATAACTGATGGTTGGGCTTCCAACAATGTGGAGGAAGCAAGCCGAAACCCAAATCAGCATCCCTACCCTGAAATGGACTTGAAGCTCTTACACCTCTCGGAGCGTTTGTCAGGGCTCTATCACACTGACGGCTTGTGGAGATCCCAAGACAACCAACAAACCTAGATTTTTTTCTTCTCTCTCACAGCTGAAGTGTCTTCTTGCTTTTTCACTATTGCGTCCCACCTCACTGAATACCTACGAGCGTCTGGTTCCCGAAGGCAATCTCAGGAGCATACAAAACTGTCCCTAGTCCTTTGCTGTGTGGAATAGGAGGGGGACAAAGTAGGGGAACAAGAGACAGAAAGGTCTCAGCGTGCAGGCTCCTCCTATTCATTTCCATTAACTGGCCAAGCTCTACCCTAAAAGTTGTTGGGTTTTTTTTTTTCTTTTTTAACATCTTTTTGCTTAGTCTTCCAGAAATTCATTGCTCTGATGGCTAGAATCTCTTTTTTCTAATTTGCAGCTTACATTTATTCATGACCAATATATATCCCTGAGGTTTGTGTCTACAATAAGCAGATTTTCTGTTTTTTTCGGGTGTGCACTACTTGAAGGCAGTTAGAGAGACCGCGATCACAGTCTTTTTCCCAGGCTTCCTTTTACTAGGTTAAGTCAACATCTGTTAGCATCCTCTTGCCTCTCAGTTTTCCTATTCTTTCGCTAGCTTGCCTCTGAGTTTCTTCCAGTTTGATTTAATCTTTCTTGAACATGGGTGACGAGATTTACATACTTTATCCTACAAAGGACTTCTATAAAGGCACTGATAACTCCACTATCTCTGCTGGAGATACCTTGCTTGATGTGTCCTAAGATAGCATTTTACCCTTTTTTTTTACACAGCTGTATTACACCAATGGCTCAGAGACATCTCACAACTAATAAACATACTTTGTTTTTCCCTCATTTTACTGTCTTCAAAAAGTAATTGCAGAAACTGTGTTTATTTCTTTGAGTGCCTGACTTTATATTCATACTATTAAATTTCATCCCAGTCTTTCAGCATCTCCTTTGGATGAAAGGTACCCATCTGCAGTTATCCGCTACGGTTTTACCAGTCTGCAGAATGAATGTGTTTGCCGTGTCTGCATGCTCTTCTGCTGTCTAAGAATTGTGTCTTTTCCCTGGCTTTAGCCACACAGTGGAGACCATCAGCTTCCTTCCCACATGCCCTTCGCAGTTCCACTCTGCAGTGGAAATACCATTTCCAATAGCTGCAGTGCAGGAATTGTTTCCCTGGTGAATTAGAAAAGTGTGAATAGCCAAGAAAGGTGAACCTATAGCTTCTCTTAAAGACCCTGAAAATTACTTGAAAATATCAGTCTACATCTAAATGCATTTATTTATATTTAGCTTTAATTAATGCCTTAAATAACTTTATTTTAGGTACAAGTTATCTGTCATTATTTGTGGTTTCTCTGTGACCTTAGCTGCTATTGATCAGAAAGCCAGTAATTCCAGGGCTGATTCTGTCTTGTTGGGCCTAGCACTAAAAATATTTTGGCACCTTTAATACAAATTTATAAATTATGTAAACAGAATGCCTCTTACTCTGGTTATTCTATAAATGTCTCTGTACTGATGGTAGATCTGTCCAGCATTAAATAAGCAGAAGATACTCTTCCTGTAGGTCATTTTCTTTCAGATCATTAACTCCATTTTCTAGTCAGCTGTCTCTCTGCAAATTCTAAAAAACTGATTGAATCTATATTGCTGTTACCGCACATCCGTTTCAGTCATCCCAGTCAAATACCACAACATATAAAAAATGCCTCAGATAATCATTATGGGATGACAGAGCTTCAGGGCATAGGCAAGGCTCTTGCATCTGTTGAAGACTATTGGCCGCTATTACGCCAGCTATGGTCTCTCAGCAACTTACTATTAAATCCACACTGAAGGTTTAACTGGATGAACTGTTCAATAGATTTTGTTTCTACATTCACTCATATTACATTTTAGACATTTTAGAATGCCTAAATCTAGCGCTGTAAAAAAAAAGAATAATCTTTGATATCCTTCTTAATAAGAAACAACTGAAATAGTTCTGTATAAATAATTATGATAATTAGCAAAATACTTAAGTAAACAGTATTATTCACACCACTGCAAGAACCAAAATAAATCTTTATGGAGAAGACAAGAGAATTTATTATTTTACCAGCTACTGAGCCTACCTTTCTCTTCTAAAATACAGACCCAGGCACTCTTCACGTCAACACAGAAACATCTCTATCACCACTATTCTTCTTCATTAAGTCTGACAAACACAGACCTCGATCTGTTTTCAAACAATGGTAGTTGCATTTGCTAGATACCACTGCTTTTAAAATCCTTTTACACATGCCCACTTCTAGAATCTTGTGAAGTTTCAAAGTTGTTGGGCATTCAGTATTAGGTGCTTAAAAATCTTTAGCTTTTTCAAACATACTATTGTCAGTAGACACAATTTTTTTCAGAAATGGGAAAACTAAAGTAAAATTCTACTTTAGTTGTGCAGAGACAATAATTTTTTTCTAAAAAAGACTCTCACTAGAGCTAGAATCTTTGTTCCTCAGCTCCGTCACAGACCACCCAATCTACAGAAAGTTATCCATCAGCTCCTGTCAGCGGAGGAACGCAGCTTGCTCTGGATGCCAAGGGTCTCCCAAGAGCGACATAGCCAAATTCATATAATTCCTGTTCACCAAAGGACTTAAACCAGAAACATTCTTGCTAATTACTATAATCTTTTCTTACTGTAACTACCACCAGCATTTCTGAAGAGATCTGACATTATGCAAAGCATGAAAATATATTAAAAAGTTGTTTGAGGCAGAGGACGATAAAGAAACTTCAGAGGATAGCGAGTTTCCAATCAGATTAAGCTGTCAAGAATATTAAATTAAAAAATAATCTGAAGACCCTTATTTTACCTTGAAGACATATTCTGTTTCTTCTTTTGAAAAATTCAGCACAAAGGAAAATTCCTTTACCGTAAGCAAAGTTTTTAGTAAATAAAACAAGGCAGTGCAATAGAAGGTGGTTAAGATGTACTAAAAAGAACAATCTATCTCAATGCCAAAATAGCATTTTTTTAAAAAAACAGAAGTAAAAAAATGGTAATTAACATTAACTGTTAGGTCATGCTCTTTGGCTTACATCACTAATAGAAAAATCTTGCTATCAGTATTTCATTAGTAATTCTGCTATTATAAAATGAACAGCATATGTTTTTTCTCTAATTGTAGAACATGTTTCTGCAGTGATATAAATAGTTTGGTAAACATATCTCCTGTAGAGAACAAACACATCTGACCAGAAGTAAATATGTACAATATAATGAAGATAATTGAGTGAGAAGGCTTAATAAATCCAAAGAAAATTTTATCACCATAGCTACTTTAATTGTTGAATTCCTACATATGTGGGCATAAGATTGGTGAAATATAATACTCACCAATAAGTATATACTTATTGTATTACTTGAACAGCTTCAGCCTAGGAAAATTGAGCCTGGTGCCTTCAAATACAACTTCTTTGGAGATTCCTAAGAATGTAGAGGACTTTCCAAAAATGTAATTCGTAAAGTTTTTTTTTTTTGCAAGTGCAGTGCTGCCAAATATTTTTACCACTAGAGAAATGCTATTTCAGCTGCATTTGAGCAGAGCAATAGTGGTAGCTAATGGCCTATTCAGTTAATCACAGTTATTCACTCCCTGGAAATGCCTCAGAATATAATAAATGTTTTGTTTTCTTTATGGACTCTTAAATTACAGGCATTATATAATACACATGATATATAACCTACCAGTATGAATCCAAAACCACTCCCCTAAAATAATTCTAATATTTGGAGCCTCCGAAGAAAGAAAAATACTGTTGTTACCCACAGAGCTACTGAAATAGCACTGATAGCAGGGTAAGAAATGGCTATAAAGAAAGTTCTGGTTTAACTAAAATGTGGCTATTTGTCATCCATTTACAGAGGTCTGAAATAACTATTACTGAACATTTTTTAAACAAAGAAAACAAGAAACATGCTCAAATAGCTGAACTGCATACATCCCTTCCTAAAGGAAAAAAAGGCTGCAGATGTAGGGTTGCAGTTTGGCCCATAAGATACAGATCAAGCATAGTTTTCACTCTGAGACAATACTCTCATTGGGTGTTCTACCAATATAGGATTTATCTTGTTCACCTCTTTTTTCACATTCATATAGGTTGCAGAAGTCCCTGTCAGACTTAGCTCTGTTTTGTTCTCTGCTCAGGGAAGATGATATTTATTATGCTGCATGTTGACTACCTGTCACAGGGTAAGGTCGTAGCTGGTTATACCTCATCTCTTTGTGGCTGCCATTATACTGATGAGGCACTGCACCCCTCGTAGTTTCGTCAGGAAGTTTCTTCCAGACATATTTTAAAAAGCTGCAGAATACGCTTTAAAACAATGTTAAGCTTCTGAGGTCAGAGCAGGCTGTATTTTTTAGTTGCAATTGCTTTGCAGAAAGGATTACATTACTAGCTCATAAAAATATTCCCTTGGCTACTTCAAGGTGTGAAGACAACCTCTGAAACAGTCTTCTGTTGGCTTCCTGGATGGAAGAACTCCTCCATGAAAGCCCACAAAAACTCAAAAGGCTTTCAAAATTAGAATAGGGACAAAATTTGGTATTAAACACTCTCTTATTTCTCCTAGAGAAAAAGATACTCAGGTATTTGCTCAAAAAATAATCTGGCAGGCCATAAAGTGGTAAAAGACATTGCACAAGTGGTGGTGTTCTAGCTTTAACTTTGCTTTTGTAGAAGAACTGTTAAGAATTTAGTGATGAAAAGAAAATCAAACAAAAGTGATTATAAACCAAGAGATTTCATGTTTCCTATGAAAGGAAGAGCACGCAAATGCTAGGGGACTGCAGGGAATGCAGCCGCAGCCAGCTCCAGGGACTAATCCAGGACACCCCCAGGCAAAGGCGATCCAAGGCAGGAAGAGTTCAGATGAGAGGACGAGTTTACAGAAGGGCAGTGCTAAAGGCACAGCAGCAAATTAACCCAGTGCAGAGTAAGTGAGCAGTACACTATACCAGGAGATATTTAATTACCTCGAAGCCCCAAAGGAGTAATTCAAAAGGTATTGGTAAGTACACACAGCTTAGCATGTTGGGAGAACTGCAAAGAATTCACCATGCAAAGACACAGGGACAAGCAAGAATATGAAACAAGAAAAAAGCCTGCAAATGTGTTAGAAAAAGAAATGCAGCATAGAACAATCTTGCTAGCTCAAAATAAGCTCTGCCTGAGAGAATACTGCTACCGTCACCTGGAGGTCCACACAGGCTAATTTAGCATCCGAGTGTTGCCTTCGGTGGCTGAAATGTCAGTTACCTTGGGTCGAGCAGAGCAAAGTTTGACCGTATCCTACAACATAACTGTTGCATGCTCATCAGAGAGGTGGGCACAACCAGACAAAGACCTTTCATCAGGTTTCTCAAAACAAGCTAGTTGTAATTCTGATGCCTCGTGTATTTACGGATCTGGTACTTTGGTGATAAAAAAGAGATTTGTAAAATCTGATGTGATATAAAACTGGGTGAGGTTGCAAGCAGTTTACAAGATTGGATTGGAATTCACCATGATCACAGTAATTTGGATAAATGTCCTGAAATTAATGCATTAGATCCACAAAGAGAAGTGCAAATTACCATAGAAGGATAATTCAAGTATAGAAAGGAGACTTGCTAGGCAACCGTACCGCAAAAAGGATCTGCAGGGGAGTTATAGCGGTCTATAAGGAAATTATAAATCAGGGTGATATCCAGTTGCAGAAGAAGGCAGCCTGATATATATTCATAGCAATACTGTAAATAAATAAAGTAATTATTCTTCCCCTACCAGCAGTGGCAAGGCCCTAACTGCATTACTGTGTCCAGCTCTGCCTACGGAGGAAGGAGACAGTTGGAGGGAGTCCAGGTAAAAGCCACAAAAAATGATAACAGATGTAGAACAAGGGAAGGTTGAAAGAATTAGATTGTTTAGTCTAGAAAAAGTGAAGGCTAAGAGAAGACATGATAACATATTTAAAATATGTATAAGTTTGTTATGAGAAGAGGATGGTGACTAATTGTTCTCCACGTCCATCATGCGTAAGACAAGACTTATTATGCAGTGGTGGAGAAAAGCTTTCTAACACAAGGACGATCAGCCCAGCAGCAGGTTATCTATAGGTATTACATGTAATCCTGTCACAGGAAGCGATGGGAGCAGCTGAGATAAACACCTGTCAAGATGAGGGGAGGTATGCTTGAGGTGAACAGCCCAGGTGATCCTGCGTGAGATCCCGTCCAGCCTTATGCCTCATGCTCGGCCACAGAAACAAGACACAGATCAAAGCTTTTCATCAAAGAGACTAAATACCACGATGTGCATGACTGTCATTTGTCTCGAGATGCTTGCCAGGAAGGACGGGGTTTGCAAGACAAGGGATGGATCTCCCAAATCCATTTAGCTAATTAATTCAATTGGCTGGAAGTAGCAGAGAGCACCCGCACAGTCACCACTCCGTGCTCTTTTACTTGTTTAACATGCTCATGCCCAGTCATACCTTTATTTACTCCACCTTTGCTGCCAACAGCCCTTTTCGCTGTTTTATAGGGGCTGATAAAGAGTAATTAGGTAAACACCACTGGGCGGCCATTGGAGAAATGAGTTGAACAGGCTTTAAAAGGAAT
>NW_009220277.1:56182-56809 GCF_000690835.1 Fulmarus glacialis | reverse complement strand
GAATAGTGGGGGTTTTCCCAATGCCCATTGGGGCCGGGGGGTCTGAACACAGCTGGGTGTGCGGGTGCTTGGGTGGGATCCAGCTGCTGGCTGAAGGCCCCAGAAAGGCACAGAGCCAGATTCATCTGCAGGTGAATCCCTTTGACGGCTCTGGAGCGTTGCCAGGGGCTCGCGCCCCCCAGGGGTTCTGTTAGCAGGGGTTCATTCACTCGCTTTCCTGCCCAGGTGAAGCTGCCACCCACATCCTCGGGCTGGCGTCCTTCCCCCCAGCCGCACACACCACCTCACGCCCCCAGCCTGCTACCGGATCCGGCCTGCCCCTGCCGTGGCCCCCGATCCCGCACCAGCTATTCCAGATCCCCGGTGAGAGGAGCCGGCGAGGCAGGATGACCCGTGGCCACCCCGACAGCTCTGGGTAAGCCGAGGAGGGCAACCTGCTGCTGGACTTGGACCTTGCTGCCCAAAGAGCTCCCTGCCCGGGCACATGCTGCCTGTGAGGACTGGGGCTTTAGCATCCAAAGCAAAATGGGCAAGAAATGCATTTTTCCCCCCCATGAAACTCACGTTCAGGCAGGCTGGTGCAGTGCAGAGCAGGGCACACGCGCCAGTGCTCGCCTCCAACGGCTC
>NW_009220277.1:55083-56137 GCF_000690835.1 Fulmarus glacialis | reverse complement strand
CAGCGGCGGGCAGAAGATGCCCACCAGCCCCCTTCTGCTCCCAGCAATAACTCACCCCTCTGCTTTAGCCCCCTGGAGCAGGCAGGAGTAGCGTGCCAGCAGGACGTCATAATTTCAGCGTCATCTCCTGCAAGCTAATGAGGTGCTTGGCGGCTCTCCCCTGCCTGCATCCCTGCCTCCCCCTCCTGCAAGGCAGGGGCCTTTGGCAGCAGTGCAGCCATGCTCTCATTAATGCAGGAGCTGGTTCCTCTGCCGTGTCTGCTCGTCATGTTTTACATTGCGTTTCAGGATGCAGGCTCCCCGTATCGCCTGCCCAAGCTGGCCTTGCCACCGCGTCCCCTGGCACAGGGCTGGCCCGGCACATCGGGTTCCTGAAACATACGCTCCTGCCTGTCCCCACAAAGAAGCTGCAGCTCCTGGTCGACCCACATGGGTGCTGCCCGGTACACCCCCTGCCAAACACCCCACAGACCCCAGTAAAAGCCATTGGGGGATAAAAAAGGCAACGGGCCCAAAAAGGCCATTAATTTGAGTGCAGCCTCCCAGCACACACCTCCAAACAGGTCCCAGCAAGGTGCAGAAATCGGGTGTCCTGGGGGGACACGGGACATCAGGAGCCCCTTGGGGAGCGCATTAAGGTAAACCAGCCCAAGACACTTGAGTTACGGATGCAGAAGGCACACAGAGGATTAAAGCCATTTGCCAAATCTACTTCGTGTTAGTTCAGCTCATTTGCCTGAATGCCATGGACGAGGTCAGAGAGAGCTGGAAAGCGGCTCGAGCTGTGGGCAGGGGAGCCGTCCCCGGCAGCGAGGGATGGCAGCCGGTCCACGGAGCAGTCAACCAGCCAGACTTGCCCCAGCATCTGCTCCAGCCCGGGATGCGGCAAGATGCTTCACTCGTCACAGGCTTTAATAATTCCTCCTGCTGGAAACTAGTCTGCAAGGAGCAAATAAACTTGGGGACGTGACTGCAAAAGGCTGTTTTACTGCACCTCTTTCCTAGGGCAAACCTTCAGTGGGAACACTGCTGGAGAAAAGCCTGCAGGATTCGG
>NW_009220277.1:54768-55065 GCF_000690835.1 Fulmarus glacialis | reverse complement strand
CACATATGCATGCACTCCCATGAAATTTTTACCTTCATCTCAGGAGAAGGAAAAATAATCCCTTTTCTGGGTGTCTCGTTACCCTGCTGTTTGGCAAGCAGGGGGGAGGGAACGCCGGAACGCCGATGAGCGCAAACCATGGCAATTCATTAGAGCCGGCGCCCCTGGAGAGCAATTGGCATTTCGAGATCAATCTCTGCCAGGAACCGAGCAGGAGCATCCTGCAGCAAAGCTGAGTACATTCTGCTCTCGCAATTAGGCAGCTAAAAATATAAGGCTGGGCAAGACGTCCCTGGT
>NW_009220277.1:54401-54746 GCF_000690835.1 Fulmarus glacialis | reverse complement strand
CCCTCGCCCAGCCTTTGCAGCCCCTCACCGGGCAGGCAGGGAGGAGGTGCAGGCAGCTGCCGCCACCGTGGCAGGGCTCGGTGGTGGGGCAGAGCTGGAAAGGTGACGTCGGCACTACCGAATAACCCTGGTCAGTGCCCTGACCCTGGCACCACGGGGGTCGAGTGAGGCTGCTCTGCCCACGTGGCTAAACCCGACTCCTGCCGCCCCAAAAATAGCAAGCGGCATCATCCATCCCTGGCCCGTGCTGCAGTGCTGGCTGGCTCGGGCACAAACTGCACCAGGGCTGGTGTTATCAGGGCAAACATTGGGTTCGCAGCTGCAGCTGTGCCCTGGCCTGGCTGC
>NW_009220277.1:53554-54238 GCF_000690835.1 Fulmarus glacialis | reverse complement strand
GGGCACCTCCACCTTTTTTGTGGATTTACCCCCAGGCGCCTCTGAAAGCCGGCTAAATACTGATCTGCATCTTTAGGCAGCTAAATACCGTAGAAAATCCAACCTAATCACAACGGTTGTGCTTCAAAGTCACTTATGCTTAAGCTGGATTTGGATTTAGTGTGTGGCTGAATTAGGGACCCACTCGAAACTTCAGACCAAATAACCTCCGAGCTGGGTGATAAATGGGTTTCCTCCGGGTGGGGAGGTGGGCTGCGTGCCCCAACAGCCCCGGCCTCCTCTGGAGAAAGCTGCTCCCGGTGCTTGGCTGGTGCCCCCATGGGATGGATGGGGAGGGGAGCTGGAGGGCTCACCATACAGAAGTGTTTCCTTTAATATAAATGTCCAGGGGGGCAGACAGTGGCACATGAGGACCCCCTGGCACCCCAGGTCTTTCTCCACTCAGCTGGGGAGTCAGGATGGGAGGTCTCATGCTGCCCCTCCGCTGGCGGGGCACCGGCACCGAGTATCCCCCCCCTGCACCCACCGCGGCGGGCACCGTCCTCATGAAAGTCAATGAGAGCCCAGCCCCTTCCCCAGCCGTGAATTTCCTCCTGCGCTACTATAGCAAGCAACGCGCTCTTTTTTTTTGGCCAAAGGCTGTATAGCATCTCCATGGCGACTCTAAAGCTTAATGTATTCCTG
>NW_009220277.1:39622-53523 GCF_000690835.1 Fulmarus glacialis | reverse complement strand
ATTAATGCTCCGGCGCAGCGCAGCCAGCAGCCGAACAGGTGCAGCCCAGCCTTTCTGCAAAAAGCCTCACGACCAATTCATTTTCTAACCACCCAGTTGCCAAATTTCACGCCATCCCCACAAGTGGCAGACAGGCTCAGGTGCTGGGTTTCATTCCTTTTTCATCCCTAATCTTGGCAGCTCCCATATCACCTGGTGACAACAGAGCATGGCAGTGCATGGGAGGGAGGTGGCTGAGCTGAAATTAAAAAGAAATATTAACCACCACTCTAGGAAACTTGCTGGGACAGTTCATTGCAAATCGTCGGGGCGGTGATGCTCAGAAGGAAAGCGTGAGCTGCGGTTCGGGTTATAGCCTGGGATGAGCTTGGTTGCTCACAGGAGGTGCAACTTGGTTGAGCAGTGGGGCGAGCCCCTGGCTGGAGGGGAACGGTGTTGCGCTCCCACATCCAGTGCTGCCACCAAGATTTATTCCCTCGTGGCCCCCCCAGCCCTTCTCTCCTCCTGCACAGCAGTGGGACTGTAATATTCACTGTAACCCTGGAGCCTGCTTTACTGTAACCCTGGAGCCTGCACGGCTGCTCGCCAGCAGTGGGATCCCAGAGAAACCCCGGGGCAGCAGAGGGTCCCCGGGGGCTCCTGCGAGGACTGCTGGATCCTGTGATGGGGATGAGTTGGGAGCCACTCCGGCACCCTGACCCCATCGCTCAGCCGCGATGGGAAACGTCCACCCGAGCAGCCGGCGGACGGTCAGCACAGCAGGGCAGCCACAGATGTCATTAGTTGTGCAAAGGTTGTGTTGCACCTCCCTCTCCTTCAGCCAGCCGCGGGGCTGCTTGGCTCGGCTCGTTAGCTTGGTTGTGAAAGGCTCACGTCGTAATGAATAACGCTGCTTTGCAATTATGCACTTTGCAGGCCTCTGATGAAAGTACTTTAGAAATATTATACATTCATCTGTAAGTAAAATAAAATCTACTGGAGTGATATTTTGCTCTTTTCTTCTCTGGGTAAATTCCACATCATTTATTACATTATATTTGTACGTATTTCCCCAGTACATTCTTTCCTTCAAAAATTCATATTTAAAATGCCATATAAATAAAGTAACTTCTCCAAATATTTGTAGAGGGATTAAATGTGGCACATAGCATTATTAAAGCATCAAAACTATTAGCGGCGTAGACAGCCTGAACGAATTACACCACATAAATTTCAAGGGCTTGTTTGGATTTAGTGGCCGATAAAAGAGCAAAGCTGCCCTAAAACTGAGAGAGAAAACTCGGCTGCAAGCTCCAGGGCAGGAGGTTTTGCAAACAGGATCCAGCCCATTTCGTGCCATCCCGGCACTGGGATGGGGAGCGCCGGTGACCCATCCCGCGCTGAGGTGTTGGGGCAGCAAAGGTTTGCTTTTTCCCTTTAATTCCTTCCTCCCTCCCTGTTAAATTTGACCCTCCAAACTGTGGGGATCAAGACCCTGCGCTTTCATGGCTGCCGGTCAGCCTGCTCCGGGCAGGGCTCCTCTTTTTGAGGGACACCGGCTTGCTCAGAAACTCCTCCGAGGTAAGACCCCCCCCAACCTGATCCTACCCAACATACACATTTCAGTAGGATGTTGTGCCCGTCCTGCCATGGCCAGGCTAATAGCGTCGCAGAAAAACATAAAACCCAACAGTGCTTGAAAGGAAATATCTCGAGAAACATTTTGGGATTTCCCAGAACGGTTTGTTTTCATTTCAAGATATTTTGATGTCAGCTTCACTTAGCCCCTGCCCAGGGCTAAACCTGCTCCACGTCAGCAATGCCACGTGTCGGGGCTCCTCAGCAAACTACTGCCAAGGTCTCAGTCCCATGGAGGGCCTTTTTTCCTTCCTTTGGGAAGGAAAAATTAATTTCTTCCAAATGAAAGTGGTTTTTGGGGTGCTCCCCCTCCCCGTATCACCCAATGAAAAAAAAAGTACTCCCAGAAATGGGCTTTTTGGCTTCACGGTGCAGAGCCCCCAGGCTGCTGTGACTCCTGTTCCCTGCCCCAGCTGAGGCATCCTGGGCCAGTCTGGCCGGAGCAAAATGTCAAAGTCCCTGGAGAGGGGGACTGGGGGATGTGCCACCCGGCTGGCAGCGCTCCAGCACCAGTCCTGCCCTCGCCCATCCTCCCGGCACCACCACACGCTGCCTTACCATGTCCGTCAGCGCATGAGGAGACCTGACGAAGACTGAGACAACCTGTAAGAAAAGGAAAAATAAAAGCAGACTTTCCCCCATCAGGTAAAGGGCTTTTCTGAACGCCCAATGGCATTTTGCAAAAAAAAAAAAAAGAAAAAAACAACTAAAAAAAACCCATAAAAATGGCCGATACCTTGTTCTTCTCAAAATGAACGATGTCGCTAGCACAGGGGACTCTGCCTTTATCCCAGTTGGAGGCGGTTTCAAAATTGGTGTTGGGGATCCACTGCTTGTACACGGCGGCGGCGGCAGCTGGGAGGAGCAGGGACACCAGTGTAACCCAGATCATGGGAGGCACTGGGAACCCTCTCCGGGATGTGCTGTGGGATGGGTTGGCCTTTTCAGGCCAGATTTGGGGATTTTCCACCCAGGACCAGCCCCTGCACGTTCCCAGTTGACCAGTCACAGCCCTCCTCTGCACAGGGGATTTTTTTGGCTGGGTGATGGCTTTTACCCACCCAGGTAGGAAGAGGAGTAAGGGAGGCAGAGAGAAGGCAGGAAAGTCCTGCAGGCAATGGGCAAGAATGACACAGACCCGGTACCTAAGCATTCATTGCAGTAGGTTTTGTTGCCACTTGGACTAATCGAATGTGCAGAGACCCTTCGACCTTGGTGTTTCCAGTAGGTTTGGAGCGGGCACGCAGAGCTGGCAGGACCACGAGGACAGGGCGGGAGGGGAAAGGGCATTTGCTACGGGATGTGTAGCACAAAGTATGGGCTGGTTTCATGTGTTTGGGACTGGAGGGGGAGGATTCAGTGGTGTCCTGCAGCCTGAGGCACCAGCAGATTGGGAAAGAGAGGTCTTCCCCATGGGCCTTGCTGGGATGGCGGCAGTCCTGCCCACAGGTCCCCGCAGCGATGAGCCCACTGGCCGTGGACGGGCTGTGGCAGAGGTGGGTTTCCACTCTGACCCACTCTGTTTGCACAAGCGCGGCAGAGCTGCACGCCTCCCAGCCTGACGTTGCCCAGGCTTGGCTGGGAGATGCAAGTCCAGCTGAAGATGAGTCTCCAGCAGCCTGAATTAAATGGCTTCGGGCAAGTGAGTTATGAGACAGAAAAGAGGAAAGAAAAAAAAGAAGAAACATTTGCTCTTAATACGGATCATCTTTTCTTTAGGGGAAAAACCCACAAAACTACAAAATAGGTAGAAAGCCAGCGGAGGGTGGGACCCGGCCACAGAGGGGGCAGGAGGGGCCACAGGGGCACCCCCCATTCTGGGATGGGAGGGGGGTCTGAATGACTCCAGACGATGGAGGAAGGTGCACTGCAGAAAGTCTGGGCCCTGTTAGTCCAAGTGACGGGGAGGGACGTGGCCGGTTGTGCTCTGTAGGCTCTTCGGAGTCTTTCTCAGGGCACAACGATCATCTCAGGTGCAATTTGCACTGTCTGACTCTGCCAGGGGCTCTGCTGGCTCATCTGCTACACATAGCCACGTCCAGATGAAGAGGAAACAATATATTTTTAACCTGAATGAAAGTCCTAATGTAGGAACAGGGGTGGGAGCCTGGGTGCAAGGAGCAGAGGGGCCCTCAAGTCCCACACTGGGCTGCAGCCATGGCTTGCAGCTGCCCAAAGGAGCCCTTAGGCAGAGCAAACACCCCCCTGCCCCGTATCTGCTTCAAAACCCACTGAGAGGGAAAAAGACAGTACAACGATGAGAACCGTACCCAGGCACCTGCTTGCAGTGTTATGGGCACAAACACCTTGCTGATTTGGAGTCAAAAAGAGCTTAAGAAAGGAAGAAGCCCCCAGATGATAATTGCAAGTTGTTCTGCTATGGTTGACTCGCGTCCCTCCTGTCCCAAGAAGCTGGAGAATGGAGAGGTTAAAGCTCCAGCAGAAAGGCTCAGCTGGCCCCATTGCATAAACACCTCACGTTCCTGCAGCTGCAAGGTGTTGTGTCAAGCGAGCTCGTGCATGCTGCACCGCAGAGATGGCTCTGTGTGCCAACCCAGCTTGGCTACGGCAGCAGGGGGGCATCTCCTCTGGCCGGAGGTTCTGGGGTGGCGGAGGTTGACCTCCTGTTGCAAAGCCTTTTCCCCCATGCAGCTGCACTGGTGCATTCCCGCACCCTCCACAGCCCTGGAAATATCATCTATTTATTCAGCCTGTCTCCAGGGAAGCGCAGTCCTTGAACATGCATATTCAACAGACAGTGTGTCCTGCAGTGCAGAGCCGCTGGCTTCAAATAAGAGCAGGAAAACCTGAGCTGCGGAGGTGCAGCAGGCACGATACACTAATCCCAGCCTCGTTCCCCTGCCTTCTCTCTGCCTGGTTGGAAATGCCTTTTCCCGTTTGCGTTACAGGTACGCCTGAAGTGACAGAGCCTGCAGCTCTGCTCCGAAACAGGGTTGCCCTAAGTGCAAATGGGGAAGTCGTCCAGAGGTCACCCCTGCTCGCCATGGTGGTCGGGCCCTGGGCATACTCACCAAGGAGCTGCAGGACACCAAGGAGGAGAAAAAGGCACTTCATTTTGCAGCAGGCTGCCAGCCCTCACCTCCACAGCCCCTGCCCGGCTGGACCTTGGACCCTCTCCGGTGGCACGTGATGGGCTCAGCCCGGAGGAGGTTGTAGGGAGAAGGGAGTAAACCAGTCCATGAGGCAGGTTTCCCCCAGCACAAACCAGAGCCTTGCTCAGTCCCAGAGCCTGGTTTGCTCTCACAGCTGCTCCTTTCCCAAGCTCCCCACTTCCATGGCATCCATGGAGCCTGGCAGAGCTGCTGAGGAACGAGGCGGGGAGACGAGAGCAGTGGACCCCCCAGCTCAGCTCACCAGACCGCGCCACCCACACCCCCTCCACACATCCAGGTCCTGCTAAAGGGTGGTGAGCGCGAACGCACCGTGTGCGCGTCCCGCGCCGCTCTCCCCTGCAGAACGCCGACTACCTTGTAATTACTAATAATGGTCTCAATGTATTTTCAATTAGCTTGCTTGGAAGAGAGCAGCTCCCAGCGACAACTTGTAATTGTACTTTGGCCACCAGCTGATTTGCTCATTACCCAGCGCGCGCCGCGGCAGCACCGGCACAGCCCCGGTCGAAGGGGGCCGCTGGCAGCGGCGCCAACGCACGTGGCTGCAGGAGGAGGAGGAGGAGGAGGAGGGGGAGGAAGGACCCCACCATCCCTGTCCTCCGCCCCAGCGATGCTGCACGCAGGTCCGGGCCCGTGTCCTTACAAGGGTGTGTTAAGAGCAGAAAAGGATGGGAGGAGAGCAACGACAGCCTGGGAAGGGGACAGTGTGGGGATAGTGACAGAGGCCTGTGCCATGGAGAGAGCTGGGGGGGCTCAGCACCCCTCCGGCAGGAACCCTTCGGCTGATGCTGGTACAAGCAGGGCAAGGGCAGAAGATTTGTGAATGCAGGGGTAATTTGTGAATTACAGGAGCCCAGGAGGAAACTGGAGAAGTGCTTGGAAGGGACATCAGTGGAGGGGTCACAAACCACAAGAAGCTCTGACCTGACACCAGCGAGGATTTAGGAGCGCAGGAGGGGGAACAGGTCATCTCCATGCCACCCTTCATGCTCCCTCTGCTTCCCAGCTTCCAAGTAGGCAGACGGAGGCAGGAGGAGTGGGGACCAGGGACCCATCACTCTTGGGAATCTTCTCTCCGTCTCCCAAAAGCTCAACCCACTTGGTGCCATTTCCCACCTCTGCTGCAAGCACAGGAGTGAGAAGAGCAGCTGGGGTCCTGCCCCCAGGATGCTCCAGCGCAGCCCCAGGCGATGCACCATGCCCTGCTAAGGAAGATGGAGGTGCCCCTGCCTGGAGCTCTGTCCTCACCGCTGTCGTGAGTGTGGCCCACGAATTGCGAAAAGAAAAAGCTCCTGAGCAGCAGCCCTTAGCCTGGGCATCAGCCAAAGCACAGTCAGCACTTTCTGCACAGAGAGCTGGATGTCCTCGAGGTGAAAGGCTTCCGCACTCTCATTACCACTCACAAATCTCTCCTGAGGAACTCTCAGGATGAATGCTGGCTGCAGTAAAATCTTCTGTATTTTAATAGAAGGGGAAAAAATATAAATCATGGATACTCAGCAATAACAGCTTGGAGAAAGGACTGCAGCGTGCACATTTGTCTGCAGCCTCAGCTTCCCTCAGCATGCCCAGGGCGGGCAGGAGGGGAGAAACCTTTCACGGGATCCTGTACAGCGAGAGATGCCATGGTCCCTGAAATCCTGTGTTTCAGGGGGTGCTCCACACCCTTATTTTTACTTCTTGTGCCCTACAGCCGCTGATTTTGTGTGCAGCTCATTTCAGCTGCTCGGCAGCTCCAATCCCACCGAAGCTGATACTTGTTTGATTTTAAGTAAGCCAGGATTCATCTGACAAGTAGGCAGGGGTCTAAAATACCCAATCTGCCTTGAGTTCATCAAAAGGCCTGTGAAATCCTGCCCGTGGATGGACAGTCCCTGTTCCCCCTGCTCTAGTGTTAGGGTAGGACAGAGCAGGGCAATTACAGAAATCCCAGCAAAACCTGTGTCACTGGGGACAGCTGCTCACTGCAGCGTTAACTGCTGAGAGCGAGGGGACAGAATAACCCAGCCCTTGATGCCGGTCTTTCCCCAGGACCGGAGCATGCTCCTCTCCAACCCAGCTTTTGTCGCTGCTACCACCCCAAGATGCTGCTGCACCCCAGGACCAGGCAGGCACAATGGAAGGCTGCACGGGAGCGAGATGTGGATCAGGCTCCCGTGGTTACAGGGAGAAAGAAACAAAGATGAAAGGAAATCAGTCCCCAGAAATGAAAGCAGCTGCCCTAACGCAGAGATCAGCACATTTTACTCCTTGCTACCAGCCCACCCTTCTGCTCCTCAGCCTGCTCCCCCGGTGCTGGTGGCCCGCAGTGCTCCTGGGGAGGGCAAGCATATTGCTGCCACAGAGGGGGAAAACAGCGCACAGCGGATGCTTGACCTTCCCAGCATTGAGTTATAAACTGGTATCAAAGCCAGAAACATTGTTCTCCTTCGTCAGTCAGCAAAGCCACCTCCTGAAGCCTGTCAAGGGCATCCAGCACCTTGCTGAATTTCTCTGTCGTACAACTGCATCTCTTCTCACCGTTTAAAACAGTTGTAGCCTGCAACACAAGGGACTTCTCCAGTGCGAGCCCTCAGCCCCAGCACTTTGCAGCTGGAAAGGGAGCCCAGTGCTGAGCATGAAGTGGCGACGGTTGTGAGCACCAGTCCTCGAGGTGAGTGATCGCCCCCAACACTTGCACACTCCCTGCAGCCCTCCAAACAGCCAAGCTGCAATAGCACCATCCCCAGAAAGTAATTAAGCACATGAAAAAATTATTCAGTGATAACTGTATTAGGCCTCAGGGCCTCAAACAGAGGGGAGAGGACAGAGGCATGCCAAAACCAGCTGGCTCCAAACCCCCAGGTGCCGAGGGCTGTGCCCCTGTGCGTGCACAAGGCTGCTCCCGGGGCAGGCTGACAGGCCGGGCTGTACCCGGGCACATATTATTTGCCAATCTCCTTGGCACAGTGCGTCATTGCTTAAGGTTTGGACATGAAGCTAATCCTAAATAACTGGGAGAAGTGCCCTGCCAGGTGACAGCCCCTCTAGCTGTTGCATCTCGCACCTGCCCTCAAAGCAGGCAGCCCCTAGCAGTGATCCAATGCAGCAGAATAAGATCCCGTGTGGAATTTCCTTTTATTTAAGAAAATGTTAAAGTCTCAGGTGCAGCAGCACAATCTGTCTGCACCAGGACCAATCCCCGGTGGCAGAGGAGCTGCGTGCCCACCTGGAAGAGGCACGGCACCATGTTGGGGCCAGTCAGGAGCTAAAATTGAATATTCGGTAAACCCGCAGAGACAAACCCTCTTTGGGACTCTGCACCAATTCAGCAAGAGGAACTCGCCTGGTGCTTACAGGCATCCAGCAGCCACATGGTCACCTTCCCCTAGGAGCAGCAAGGCAGGAGAAGTCACCGGAGGGGACCACATTTGATCTCAGAGCTATCTGGAAACCACTCTCCAACTCACTTCCTATCTCGTGGTCCAAAGCAGGAGAACAAGGGCCTCCTATGGAGACGGCCGTGAGAATCAATTACAGAGCTACATCTGTGTGGATGTGGGGCTCTGAGCAACCAGGCCTGTTTCTCAAGACCTGAGCCCACACCCTGCCAGACACTTTAACCAGCCCACTTCACCCAGTGGGTGCTTACCCTGCGCTCGGGTAAGATTTCTTTTTATCCTTGGAGCACCGAGAGCCACTCACCAGCCTCCACTGTCTACCCCCAGGACACCTGCTAAAGAGACAGCGACTGGGGACAGGCTCAGGCCTTGTCCACGTTCCCGCTGGCTGATGGCGCAGGGTATGCTGAGACAGATGCCATTTCTACCAGCCAGGGCTGATCCAAATAATCTTCTCTGCGGGAGCTGCTGTGTTGGCACGAAGCAGCCATCGAGTGTCCATAGCAATGTCTGCAAACAACGCCTGCCTCTAGTCAGCACAAAACTCACATTTCCACCAGCTGCAACCAGTATTGCAAGCTGTGGCCAAACACCGCTTAACCCAATTTGCAGCATGTGGGGTAGAAGTCAGGCCCCAGGGTCTCTTCCGCATTTGCCAGCCCGGCTGGTGGGAATTCAGCCCTCCCGTTATCCGCCGGGGGCCGTACCCTGTCCTCGGGAGCCCACGGGACACATGAGAGCATGCATCAGGTCCAACGTTCACCACTGCCAGAGCCAGCTCTGGTGGCCACCCTGAAGGAGCAAAGAGCTGGGTGGGCTCACCTTCCTCGCTGAGGGGAGCAGAGGAAGACACTCGAGTTACCACCTCTTTTGGCCAGCAAGGACAAGCCAGACGCGTTACTTGACGGCCTCCAGGGCTCAACCCAAGCGTGCAGGCAGGAACCGCACAACTGACTCATGGAAAACCAGCTTTGGGGAAGACCAGGGGAAATCACCTCTTTCGTTACTTATTTTGACAACCAGATATTTCCCGCTTCCTCAAACAATTCCAGGACTTGGTCACACCAAAGCAGGCTATCCTGGAGAGCAGGAGATAGGTCCATCTGTAGGACCAAGAAGTCAGAGGTTTTGAAAATGCTTCTCCTTACCAGACAGAAGCAAACCCAAGGCTTGAAACATTGGAAAACTTAAAAAATGCCCCTGCAATTCTTGCAAGAGATGGCCCGAGCAGCAGGTCCAGGCTCAGCAACATACATGTCTGCACAGCACCCTCTGTAGACCAGGATTGCTCCTCACGCCACTCTCCCGGCTGCTCCACTCTCCCAGAGCTGGCACTCTGCTCCCATCACCCTAAATAACGTATCTCCCGCTGGGGGAAAGCATGCTACAAAGCTGCCAGCTGCCTTCTGCGACCTGTCACAAAAAAGAAACCTTCTATAAAGACTCATTCTCGCCAGGAACAGTATCATGTATCATTTCAATTACGATTCATTGCTGGGGGAGGAGCAGCAGGGAGGTGAAGAGAGAATCGGTGTTTGCCTTCACATTTAAAGCAATTTGTTTCCTCTCCACCTATCCTGCTGCACTGTAATGACACACGCGTCACATCTGAGCAGCACCAAACAAAAAAATTTGGAAGGAGGAGGAGTTCTGGGGATAGCAAAGGCTGCTCTTAAGAGGGCTCTACTTGAAGGTAACCCACTTCATTAAGAAGACAAGGAAGTTCACCGACTTTTCACACTCCACAGCGAGGAGATGTGAAGAGCTTTAGGTGGCACAGCCTCAAGTACCAGTCGTCGGAGTACGAGTGGAAAGTGTGATGAGCAGGGCAGGGGATGCCAGAGCATAGAGAGTCACTTACCAGTGACTGCTCTCAGCAGCAGAAGGGAACATCCACCTCAGCACATCCTGCGCGTGGCGAGGACCGCGTTTCTTAGCCACCCTTCCCTCTCACCGTGCCCACCTTCCTGCATCTGCCTTTTCTCTGGCATCCCAATTATTATGAAGAAAAGGCACTCTGCCACCCAGCACTTTTAGACTACCTGCTGCAAATGCTGGTGTCAGTTGGCCGGGTCGTACTCACGTTCGGGTGCTGGCAGCGCGACGGTGGCTTTTGCCATGACACCATGGTCTTGCCTCCGAGCACAGGCAGGACATTCCTGCATTGCTAAACCCAGTATTACCCCTGCAGTGACGTGAAAGAAGGGACATGGGAATTTCAGTAAGCAAGGGGTGGGACGGAAGGGAGGGAAGAAGAAATGGAAGGACAGACAGCTCAGCGTAGTGCTCAGTAGAAGTGACGTGCCTCATACACCACCACTGGGGATCAGGGTTTTCATCACTAGGCTGAATCTGAAATGTGTTGGAAATACTATTGCTTCACGCATCTCAAAACAGCATGCTGCTTTTACAGACTGCACTGTGTTCTATGATTTCAAACACACATCTGAAATGCGTTTCTGAGTTGAAAAAAAGAAGAGTCACTAATGACACTGGAGAAGAAAAAAAATAAATCTACGTTTTCAGACATTCAAGCCACACTCTGTCTTCTCCTTTCCTGCTAATCTTTGGGAAAGCAGCGTACCACAAATGCACGAAAAGCCATTTCAATTATTTCTACTCTGTTTACACAAGGACTCTTGACACTGATGTTAGGATGCACACCATCACCTAGTTTATTCTAGCAGAGTTATCGCATGGAAAATAGGACTCCGATAAAAGTTATGGCAAGTTTCCTGTGAAGAGGAAAGGAAATGCCACAATAAAGGTCTATCAGGTGTGTAAGTGTAAAGCCAACATACAGTGGCTTCAGAGAGGAGAAAGGATGCACCTTGGCCATTTACAAGTCAACAGCAGTCATTCAAATTCAACACACCAGTTTTTTCTTAAAAAATATGATTTCCTACTTAGATTTATTTTTCCTTTAATAACACAGTTTAGCATTTCAGAGTTTGGCATTCTACACTCTTACACACTGTCCTTGTTTATTAGCATTTAAACACAAAAAGACATAGCAAGACCTCCAAACACAAATAAATACAAAAACACAATATACAATAAACTGAAATACAACATATAATAATGCTATTGGGAAATTAAGACATGTTGCTAATTCCTTTTTTTTTAATTATTTTTTAACAACATGGTTATTGCTGAGCAATAAATTATACATTTTAAAGTTGTTTTTCCCCCTAAAAGAAAAGGACGAGAACCACTGGTTACCAGATCACTTGCACTGTATCCTTACAGCTACTGATAATTAAGACAGGCAGAATATACACAATCAAATGAGGTTGGCCTTCTTTGGTCTTTGTTTTTGATCACAAAACTGAACACAAGTGTACCGTTCACTGAAGAGTATGAGATTAAAGAAATGGATACATAAGTTTCAAACACATTAATTTGTACATTATTCTCGATCACTGATGTCTTTTCCATAGATATTTCTTACAGAATTTCTTGGAAACAAATGTCAGCTTTAGTTTTCCCGATTATTACGTTGTTCCATGCGTCTTAAAGGTTATCCTACTTGTCTAAGAGAAATGGACCTACGTTTAGCCCATCATCTCCTAATGGGGTATTTTTCACAGCTCTCTAGTCACCACTAAATCATTCGAGTTTTATACCTTGTAGAAAAAATCCTGAATGACCCCTGGTTTTGTTGTGTTTTTTTTTTTCTATAAAACTGAAAAAAATATATAAACCAAACAACAGCTATAAGAAAAACAAAATAGGTGGATCACATGATGCATCAGCAACGATGGAAGCTTGTACCTTCCCATTCCACAAGTACAGATTATACAACTCTCTGCCAGTGACGCAGGTCATAGTTGGAAGATGTGTCCTTTCAGATGCGAGCTATATTCAAATCCAAAGCTCAGAACACTATGCAAGAAAATGACCTTTACGAATGATAATGCTGGTTTATCTCAGTAACCCTTAGACAGAGTCAAATTTTATCACTACGCATCGCACTGCCAGCAATGGAGCGTGTGAACACCGGCATTGCTAAGAAGTTAAAAAGTCCTTGCAGAACTGGCAACCAAATTAAAAGCTTAGTTCCAAAGGACCAAAAACACAAACACCACGTAGAGACAACAAACCCTTCCCTAAATGGGTAGGTTAATAAGCCACAGAGTTGGGATCCAGATTTGAATTCCACATCAAGTCTGGGATGTTTGGATCCAGGATTTTGGTTCAGGTGCTTCTCTGTGAAATTTAGAACTTATTTGAACCCTAAGGAACTAATCCTAACTTGGAGAGAAAAAAACCTAAACAAACACAGCCTAGTATCTACACCAAGATCATGAAATGGAAGACAGAAGCTGCAGTCTTGACCATAAATTAGAAGAGAAATAGGAATAGTCAGATCTCTTACGTGTTGTATATCTCTACTCTTCTAAATCTTAAGAGGATGTCCCTGAATCAGCAGTCCAAAGTTTTCCACAACCTTCCCATCTGGTGCTTCTCAGCAAAGGCCTGGATTAAGAGGCAGGAAAGAACAATTAAGCCCTCCATATTTTGGTTTAACAAGAGAAAGCCCCACAAGAAAGAAATGGTCAGTCACACTACAGGCTGGTAGAACAAAGATGAACCCACTTCACTTTAAAATGGTATTCTCCCTCCTCAGTTAAGAGGAGCATCAAATGAGACTTATTTTCCTGGGTGATTCTGAACAAATAGAGCAGGACACACATTTGCTGCTGTTATTCAGACTGACACATTGCGCTGGCCTTCCACTCTGCAGGCTGTGCAAAGCACCGCCAAGTAGAGACCATCGTCTGGGCTACCATGCACATACAACCCCAAATCACGACAGCTTCTATGTTTAATTCTAGCCCTTACTGTCCTGATGTGGGTCTTTAAGGTATGTCAACTTGTTTTTTGGTTCCTTTAAAGGGACAAGTGTATTAAAAGGGTAAAACCTAGTGAATTGAAGATAACACTAGGGAACTGGAACCTCTCATTCAGTCCCGGCTCCAGGAGATTCCTTTTGTGACCCTGGGCAAGCCGCTTCACATCTCATCCTTGATTTCCTGTTTCCAGAAAAGACAAATAGCACTTGCTATAAGAAGAACATGTTTGCAGATGCAAGTGCTTCCTACACTGTACGTAGCACTAAAAACTACTCTGACTGAATTCCCAAACCGATCATTTTTATTGCAGTAGCTATGATTTCTAGGTCAACCAGGATATAGAGGTATTGACTGAACAGGATAGGAATTCCAGGAAGAGGTCCAGCTGCTTTTTATTATCTTTTGATCCCAAATTAAAGGAAAGAATTTGCAATTAACAAGCTGCCCATCACTATGTTTGTTTAAAATACAGAAACCTCCAAATTTGTGGAGTATGAGGAAGGACACGTGTCCTAGATGACGTTCCAAGGTCTTCAGAAAGGCTAAACAAACTGTTTGTTTGCTATATACAGTCTTCAAACCTGGAAGATGTGAATCCAAAGTTTGCCCTTAGTGAAGATCCTCCCTTAGCAGCAACAAGTTATATTTGCACCAATTGATCAAGTATAACTTGGAGGAAAGGGTTTTGTTTCATCACTTCTACGTAAAGAAAAGACGTTGCATATATATGTGCATGCATGTCTGTGTGTATGTGTATGTACCTACACACGTACGAGTAATTTACAGAGCAAAAACTAAGAGATTAGGTATGCAACCCAAGAATTTTTCCCCCTCACCTATTTGTATATTTGCATAGTTAAATCATATCAAGGCATCAAAACTGCAGTCACATTTTTCACTCTTCTGCGGTGCAG
>NW_009220277.1:0-39591 GCF_000690835.1 Fulmarus glacialis | reverse complement strand
CCTACACGCTTCTCTGTCTTGGACCAAACAGCACCAGTGTTTTAAAAATGAAACAAAACAACAACAGAAAGTCTGCATTGTTGGTGAAATGCCTATCCCACGTGATGGAATACAGATACAAATAGGTGATAGCTTTTAAACTCCATCTCAACAAGCCATAAACGTGGCAAGCCGAGAAACACAAGCGATACAATCACAACCTAACATTCATGGGTTCAGCACTTAAATTACAACTAACACAAATCTCTATTACCTTTGCATTTGAGAAATTCACCAGGCACAGAAACAGGCACATATCTTCAACTTTCCTTTTCCAAGTAGGAAAACCCATGGGAAAAGGAAATAAACTATATTTCATATTTATAAGAAAGCTAGTATGTTACCCACAACGTTTTTTTTTCTGTCAAAATTATGCCACCCATCATCCCCTTTTACTATTGCACATTCTCTTTGTGAAGAACAACATTTACAGTACAAGGCTGAAATCAACATTGCATATTGTAAGTCAGCAGTTGAAGGTGTACCATGTAGACAGTAACTGAAACAAGACCCCTTTAATTAGATCAGAGAAGTAATGCAGACATGGTCGTGCATCATAATCGCAGGTTGGTCTTTAAACACCCAAATAGTTTCATCCTGTTTAGAATTCAAGACTTTCTAGGTAACAGATGCACTCACCCTGTGCTGAAGGGTGTACAAAAAGGGCAACATCCAGATCGTCACACACTGGAATCTCCCTAGAGAAAGCTGGAAACGGAAGAGGTTTGTACATAACTTGGAGCATCATCGTTAAGAAAGAATACCAGCAAGAGACTTCAGTTGTGCGCTGCTAAGAATTACTAAGCAGAGGGAAAAAAGCTTCCATTGAAGAAACTCTGTTCAAAGTAATGCAAATACTCTGGGACCCCCTTGCAGTAATGGCACACCACAGGAGTCAGCCGGGATTCAAGAGTATATGTGGGGGCAGACTGTTGCCCCATGAATCACTTTAAACAGACAGTCCCTAGAAAACTTTGGATATCTGGGTCAGGAACATATAGAAAAAAAGGATAAAGGGCATTTCAATGATGAGAGAAAAAGTTAAATAATTTAAAGTGTTGAGTAAAGCACCAGGTATCTTTTCTTTTCAATTTAGAGAATATACAGTGGCCTTGTTTTCACAAAATGCTACATACTCCTTGCTGGAAAGCAGAGGAAACCGATTTCTATGTACACAGTAAGAACTCTACAGAGATGGCCCGCGAGTTCTGCGGAGAAAGGGGTGTTACAGTCAAGGCTTCAGGTATTCCACAGCAGGCGGTGTCTACGTTTGTGTAGCAAGATCCTGGATTTCACAGTACGCAGGGTTGGCAAACTGGAAATTCTCTGGCAGCTTCATGTAGTTTTAAAAAATAAGTGCAGTAGGCCTCCATTTTATTAACTGTGATAAAAAGCATATATGCAAAAATATTTTTATATCGATAGCACATTACTGCATTATAAAAGCTGCCCAAGTGAAGCTGAAGATTCTGGCAGCTGGTGCTTTTGGCACTTGGGAGATGTGGAAAGCAGCATAGAGATCTGTGAAATACAACAGTGACTGATGTTTCTGCTACAGTGATCGGCATTAATATAGTTAGCAGTGTTCATATTTAAACTTCTCTAGGAAGTTTCTGAGTCAATATCCCACTAAGAGGAGATATTCAGATCTCTTAAAGCTACTAGTTAGGCTGTGTGCAGACTCAGGAAGACTTCCCTATTAGTTTACACTTTTCACATGTTTCAAAGTCCTCTTTCAATCACAAAGGCTGGAAACTCTTTTTTCCTCCTCTTTTAAAGAGCCTGGATTTAGGAGCACAATTCTGTCCCAGGAGTTGGAAACTGTAGTCACAAATCTGCAGAATATGCTGGGCCCTGCTTATACTAGAAATCTCCTCCAAGTCCCAGATTGAAACAGGATATAAACTGTTTTGAGATGGCCAAACGGTTTCATTTAAGTTTACAAGACATGCATTAGCAATGGGAGGAGAGTCCTTTGGACATTTCCACTTGGGAATCCTGTTTTCAGTAAAATTCTGTGATGCACAAACACAAAAGCTCAGCTGCCTACATTCACAATTATTAAAATGACACAAGTTGAGCGAACCTTCGCCCTAAAGCGTAAGTGATGGGTTTGCTTATGCAGCCTGCATAAAACTGCAAGTGCCATATAATTATATCTAGAGATATAGATGCGGGTATATCTATAGATATTTATCTCTTGTGCAGAACGTCCTCCTTCCATGCTAGAAATTAAATGCTAGCACATGCCTCCATATTTGAGCTTGCACCTGTTGACAGCTATGTACCATAAAGGGAGTACAGTACCTGAACAATGGAAGGCAAGAAAAGGAAGACAAGTTGCTGCTGACGGTTGCGACAGTCAGCAGCAGGCAGTATTCTAGCAGGTGCCTGGAAAACCCATGAAGACCACTTAGCATGCATTGTATATTCATAAATACTTTTTGCAGGCACTGTGTGTGAAGGCACAGCCAAAAAAGACAACGGCAAAGACAAGCTGAAATACAAAGGCATGAATTCAACTGCACCTTAGACAAAAATTGTGACCATGCCTCAAAAAGCAGAAAACTGATACAACCTGACATTAAAGAATGAGATGCAACATTTTCTTTCAAGCCCACGAAGGATAAAAACACAGTGGTGCAAGTCCGCTCTGCTCAGCGGTTCTTGGATTTTAAAGAGCACCACAGTCAGGCTATGTCTCTAGACTTGCTTGTCACAGGCTATTAAACAGAAGCAGATGAACACAGCAGGTTGCAATCAGCATGTTTCAGGGCTAGCAAATGCTTTCCACTACAGTTCAGGCTGTTACAAGAAAGAAGCCCATGCATTCCCTGTTAGGATGCTTGTCTGCTATGAAAAGCTGTCATGAGCATACACATTCACAGCCCCACAGAGTTCTCAGATGGGTCCATTTCAAGTGATGCCACCACAGGCATTGGAGGAAAAATGTCGCCTGCCTTCACAGTGGCCATGGAGACTGTCTAGTCCAAGCTCCATAGGAGCACTGAGCATAACATTTTGGCACCCGAATAAGATGGATTCCACCATGGAAAAGTCATAGAAGCTCCAGAAGCCAAAGAAATGCGCTTTGGCTTCTGTTTTGTACATGGCAAGGTACCTAAGGGCTCTGAAGACAAGGCTAAACATTATGCCTGAAGTCCAATTAAACTACCATTTCAGATATCAGAATTAATCTGAATAAAAAGCTATGGTTTATAAGCAGCACAGCACATCTAAGGCACATGTATGCATGCAAGCCACCATCACTGTATTAAGACGCTGCTGATTTGTCCTTAAGAAGCAATGGCTGCTAGTACACAACAAACATATAGGCTTTTTTCAGCACTAATCCTCCTCCCCAATACTGAAAATACTATATACTGCTGACAGCATAATGTGCAACATATATAGCTTGATTGGAAAGCATGGGGCAGAACTTTAAAAAATGTACAGGATTCCACTTAGAACTCCAAAGTTCAACAAATGCCCTATTTTAGGGTGAAAACAATTATAAATCTGATAATGATGCACAGCATCCATGAGTGATTTTTCCTTAATTTTGAAATAGTGTCATTAACTACGACATATATTGTAGGTTTACATTTCTAAAGAGAAATAACAGAATTGAATAGTTTTTTTTCCTATCACAAGTGATAACCAGTGTTTGATATCTTCTATTTTTCTTCCAAGAAATATCAGTCTATCAACAGTTTTAAAATAAAATGTTTTCTGTAACAATAGAACTTTAAATAAAAATATGATTTTGATTCAGATACTTTTGAGAAGACATGGATACTTTTCCAAAATCTTCTGACAAAGTAATTCTTAAAACAGAGACCAGATGAGGCCTTAAAAAGACAATATACTATATTTCAGACAAGATTGCACCTCAGTTTTTCAAATAATATCATAATTGCAACATTACTTCATCATTTCTTCTTTTAACATGCTGACAGTTTCCAGCTAGCCCACGTGTGAAGTTTTTTTTTGTTTTTGTATTCTAGCTTAAAGAAATAAAAGTTAGTAACTTATTCAGCACATACTGTATATGTCTTTTCACCTCCAATTGACTAGATCATTAATAAGTTAAAAAAAAATCCTCTCTGACTATAATCATTATCCTCATGAGGGATAAGTGATTCTTCAGAGCTTAAGTGTTGCTAGTTCTATTAAAAAAATATACCATGGTATGATTTCTTAATGTGTTGCTACTTTCGCAATTGGACCCTATGCAGTTATGCCTTCAAACTCTTCCGTCTGTTCCACAAGGTGGTTCTGTGAGCTTTAGGACCTCTGATTGAAGACAAACTGATATAAAACCCCCAAACGGAGTCGTCTTCTGTTTAATCCGCCTCCCCCATTGTATGTCAGGGGTCTGGTAGATCCGATGTATCCACTATGACTTTAATAAAAATAGTATCATCTTTAATATACGTTCCATTCTCTAGCACAGTTTGAGCCACAAAGACTGGGCAGCCAGATGCAATGTTCATTTCTCCAGTTGGCTTCTTGAAACTGCTGCTGTTTGGATCTGGCTTGAAAGCATCTCCTAAGTGGCGTCGAGACGGTCCCTGATCCATTAGCATGAGAGTCACTTTCTGTTTAAACGGCCAAGGAAGCAATGCATCATATTCTCCACGCATTATGACAAAAAACAGCGACAAGTGCGTCCCCTTTCCCATGCCGTCTCCATTAAGGTAAACTCTGGCACACATCTTGTAGCCAAAGTATCCAGTATAAAAGGGTTGGCTGTACAAGGACAGAGTCTTCCCCATGACTGCCTCTTGCTTCCGACGTTTATAATCTCGAATTTTCCAAATTAATACTCCATTGTAACTGGCAGTTTCTAAAACTTGGAATCGGAGGTCCATGTCAGCCAGCCGAATATCATGAACACTCAGCATCTGATCATGTCTGCTCAGCTGTGTCTCTAGCAGGCCTGTTGGAAAACAGAAAGGACGAGGGTGAGAAAAGTGTTTTTTTCTAAAGACAATTTTTTTTCTAAATCAACTGCCAATGCTGCTATTGTATATGAAAACATTTTCCTCCCCAAGAACCAAAGTGCATTCTGTCACCGATAAGCAATTTCCACAGACAATAGTATGCCAGCTAGTATCTAGGTTAACTGGGATTTTTACAAACATGGGTGTTAATCACGCAGTAAAAGTCAAATATCCAAATCATCTAAAATAAATTTTGTCTGGTCACTAAGCAATATAACCACAGAGGCTTCCATTTTTTGAGAGGAGACTTGGTAGCATTATCTGTAGATTGCTATTAGCAGTGAAGACCTTGGAAGTGGTCACACATCCTACATAATCTCTCGGAAATTCAGAAGCACCGCTGGTCACTCAAAATATTCTTCTCAGACACTACTTGTCTCAGAAGTGTAGTGCTGTTACCTTGTCTAAAGTCCATCATAAAAGAACAGAAAATTCAAGCTTAGCTCTGCATTATATGGTCACTTATTTAGTTTGGAGCAAGAGCTGTTTTGAAATGTCCCCTTTCCCTCACATGAAAATTTTACTTTGTCTTTGCACACTGGTAAAATTGGCCAACATATAATACTGAGAAGCAGATGAATTAGTAAAGCAGGTTTGTTTTATACAGATCTATTTAAACATTAGGTTTTCACTTTATTCAGCAAGCATGACAGTAACCTTATTCTCAAGCAGATCTCACAGTTTTCTTTGGATCAAATATACCTCTGTAACAGATATCAAGACAGGTGGTTTCAAGTGGATAACCATACTGTTGATCCATTCATGAGGGAGAAGAGTAATAAAAGAAGTCTTGTCAATATACCAAGACTATATTTAAAGAAGCTGCTGAAAGCTATTAGCTGTCAAAGATCAATTGAGAAACTATTTGTAATGACCTAACATTGTAATCAAGACAAGGGTCAAGAAAACAAAATAAAAGACAAGAATCAAGCCTAAGAAACAGGGTGGAAGCAATGCCACATCAAAGGGATTATGCAGTTTCCTATTGAAAAATCAGAAGAATCAGCCTTATTGATGCTTCCATGTAAAAATCACAATGGGAGTGCCATTCAAAGGACATAACTCTTCTCTTGACAGCGCTGCTGAGCACTTCAGTCCATTATGCTTACACTTACTTGTATTTCGAGCTCCTTGCCCTGCAGTTTTATCAACACTTTCCAGCTCAGTCACTCTGTTCTGGAGGGATTCTACACTGCTCTTCATGCTGTCAGCCTCCTCCCAGTTCTGTCGGAAGGGACGGATTTCTTTGTCCAGTTCTTTCAGTTTCTCCGCTTGACTGTCTATCACTCGCTTTATAAAACAGTAAGTTACGAGTTAAAATAACAAAAAGACATTAATTTATGCAAATTAAACACGGATTATATATCGGTAATAAGATGCATTTCCAATATAAACAAGTTTCACTTATGTCAAATATTTTAACAACACAAACCTTGAAAATTTAGAAGAATAGCCCAAGTATTTATAAAACACTTATAAAAATCTTTAGTGCTGCACAGGTATTAATATTAGAGCACTATCAGAATTATTAACACAATTTTTTTTTTTAAAAAAAGGAACTGTTAGTATAAAAAAAAATTTAATTTTTAAAAAAACCTTTCAATGCAAGAACAATATTCTGAATGTCTCTATATCGATATTATGGGCTGATATTTGTTGGGTTTCATGTCAGAGTATTTAAGCAACAAAGTATGGGCGTAACAACAACTTACCATGGTGTGAATCAAGTGGCTGCTCATGTGCACACGTTTGTCATTGGGTAACAGCACAATAACTTACCCCTCCAGAAAAACATCAGTACTCTTGCACACATGGAGTAGGAGTACATATATGTGCAGATACAGTGGCATTAGCAAGCTCCAAGCTCACATAAATCGGTTATCAAAGCCTAAGTTATTATGTGCCCATAACCACAGCAGAAGCCCTCAAGAGTGTAAGCAAAACTACCGCTTCTATCCCCTTAAGCACTTTTAAAATTCCCATGCATACTTCCTAAATTGAATAAGCCACGCATCCTGAAGGTGCTTGCTGGATGAGTCTTTTTAAGAAAACGGAAAAAAAAAAAAAAACCTGTTGATTTTGGAAAGGCATGAAATATAATACTCAAGGAAAAAAATACACAGAACAGCTGGTATTCTCTGGAAGAGGGACATTGCAAGCACCTCAGTGTATTACAAATATAAAGGAGAACGTATTTCCCAGTCTACCTCAAATCTGATGCAAGAAATACATAGCACTTTACGTTATCACAGCTAATTTGGACTAGCAGGAATTTTAGCCAGAACCCCATAATCAGTTGTGAAGTTCAAATGATAACACAAATATTTGAGACAAGAAACTACTTTTGCTACCACCTACAGTTAAATTCCAAATCTAACTTTATAGCTTATTATCATATAGTGCCAACATATTTTTAAATGATTTTTCACTTCTTAAAAAAAAGTAGCAGTTGAGTACATAACAAGAAAACAAAGTTATTTTGCATTTGCCTTCTGGTTAGACGTGTGGATTCAATGTTCCCCACTGATGGGGAAAACCCTTCTGCCTCATGCAACCTTCATTTCCCCTTTTAGGCATTTGCTTTTAATCATGTGGTTTCAGTTATACTGAAAGCCTGTAATAATTAATTGAAAGCTGTCAATTTGATAAGCCAGCTAGCAAAATCATGTTCTAGGAGTGTTTTATTTTGTTGTGTCTCAAAACCACTGAGTAATCTAACATATTTCAAGATTAACTATTTATTTCTATGTTGGTGTTTTAAAACAAGCTTATATATCTCACTTGCAAAATCACAACTTTGTGAAGGAAAGTTTCACAACTGAATCATAAATGCAGGGGCATGGTCCCATTAAATAGATTAAGCAACTTGCCTGGACGTACTAATCATCAACTACCAACACAATCACACCCTCTCACTTGGACGGACAGTAATCAGAAAATAAAATAGGGATGGGCTGTTAGCTATACATATAAAAGGAAACACGCCATGGAATGGTGTGTTAGAACAAATGTTCTAAGAACAGAGCCACAAGATTTGGCCATTAGTTCACAATTAACATGCAAAATTAAACTCAAGGTGTGCCCAAGTCTGATCTTTTTCCTCTACTCACACAAAACATGAACTCCCCAAGGCAAGAACAGTAACATGGTCATGGGTTGGTACAGTGCCTCACAGAGAGATGCTCTAATTTCCAATTAGGACCTCTTGGCACTAACACAGTATCAAACAAAATGAATAAATACATTTTTTAATGAACTGGGAAAGTGGTAAAGATGCAGAAGAATTGTAAGGTACTCCTCTTTTGGGAGAAGTTTACTAAAAATTGTTACTAGGGACCAACTTCTCTCCATCAACCTGTGTGCAACATTCTACCTTTGTACATGCACAACCTATTCTGTTTTTCAGCTGCTTCTACTACATGTCAGCAAATGTATAGTATTTCATCTGCTGTACCTCTTCATGAGAATTCAAGAGACAGAATAATCAGAAAGACTTGTATTCTGTTTTTAAAAAGCAGTGGGATCTCTATCTTTTTACCCTACAGGGAGTCAACCTCCTTCATACTGGGAGATAAGGTTGTACTAAATCTGAATTTAATGCAGCAGTGGAGAATTTCACTCTCTCTAATTATTCCGTTAGAAAGCACACAGATGTCTCACACTGTACTCATAAATTTTCAAGTAGATATCAATTTTCTGCATGCACTTTTTATTCCAGCAACTGACCTCTGCAGATCATTAATCCAGAGTTATATGCCTGGCGAACCACTGAGGGCTCTTCTTGATGTTGATTTTTATCTAGGTTTTGTTTGGTATTTCTAATAAACAATTTCCAGAATTTTAGCACTCTTATTACTAAAAGAATTTAGAAAATGTCATGAGGAACTGAAGAAAGTTATATTCGCAGCTGTCTCTCTTTCAGATGTTCCTAATGGACCTTTCCATTGCAACTGATAGAGCAAAACTGAAAAGCTGAAGAACACACTAGAAAAGGAACCAAAGGTACTACTTGACTAGGAAAACAAATCGTACATTCTCCTCCTTCGAAGGAATGTATTACAATCAAATAATTTTGTATTCATAAGGTCATTGTTTCTTTTGTCTCTAAGTACCTCATGTCCACACTCAGCTTAAGACTTGGCTTACTAATATGCTTCCAGATACTCATAACAAAGACTGGATACTGGATGTGAAAGTTCCTCTCCACAAGACAGCAGTCGGAAAAGTATCACATACTCTCTTGGTAAAAACACTTTCCCTAGAAACCAGTATATAGAAAATTAATCTGAATCAAAACATCTCAAGGTTGAGGTTCCTGCCAGTGCCCAGACACCTTTGATGCATGTACACTAGTTGTGTTAAATGCCTCGCGCTGCAGATGATGCCAGTCGTGCTCAGTGAAACAGCTGTTCCCAAGCCAAAGAAGGTTACATGACAACTAATACTGAAACTGTACTAGAAATTACTAGCATGCACAGGACTCGGGGGACTAAGCAAATAATGCTTGTCCAGACCTGAACTGGCTAGTTCTACACTGGAAATATCTGTAGCTCTTGTATAGCCATGGCTGCTTAGCACAACCCAGAAAAAGAATAGCTCACAACAGGTAACTCATTCCTTCAACTCTAGTAGGCAACAGAAGGAGGCTAATCATATTGTCCAGGGAAAAACAAACTGAGGTGTGTTTCCAGGATGCCCGTAACAACCTGACTGAAGCAGAAAGCTCCAGTTAAGTGGAAGGAATCAGGTTGAAATACTGTAAAACACAGTTTGGCTTAAAATAACTAAACTAATTGGCGAGAAGACGTAGTGGGGGGGAGAGCAAAACACATACTCTCCAGTACTTATTACCACCAAAAAGCCACCTGTTGGAATGTGCCAACCACATTGTTTTGTGGGTTTTCTTCCTAAACATAAACTATTTGAAAATTGATTTTGCTAACACTTGCAGCTTGAGGAAATCAAAGATATTGCAATCTGTCATCAAGACAATCATGAAAAAACTCTGCTCCACGTTTTTTCCATTTCCCCTCTCATCACTGGTTATTGAGACAGCATGTGTAAAAACCCCAGGCTTACAAATTAACTTACCTCCTGGTAGATTCAATCAGCAATATCAATACATACAAGGATTAGCTTCCCAGTGTCAGAATGCAATATCGTAAGCATATCCCAGACTATCATCAGATGAAATAACAATGACTAAGGCAGGCTAAACTGGTTACTACGTGGGCAGAACACGGAAAGAAATAAGTGCTATAAGGAGAAACGTTGCACGACTTAAAGGCTTCCTTATAAACCAACATTAAGGTTCTCAAGGCACTGAGCTCTTGAATGTGCTACCCTTTGAATTTCAGCCATACTCTAGTTTGGATATTTGTATCTTTCTTGAGTATCAACATTTGCCGTTTAATATGTGAAGTGAATAGTAAGTGAAAAAAATAATTTTATTTACATTCCTTTAAGCTGGATGCTAAAGCAGGTATCTGATATTCTAGCAGCAGACATACTAAAATACTGTGTAAACGATACCTTCACAATAGCTTGCTAAACATCTCCTGAGGTTTCCCTAAGTGTGGTCAGTATCACGCAAGCTAACACAAATTCCCAGCAAGCACATTCCAAGTCAGCTCTGAATGCAAAGCAGAGAATTTCAGCTTGGGCTAAGCACCATGCTAGTGCATCCAGAGGATTTCTAGTTTGACACTGGCTTGTGGCCAGGTGATCCAGACCACAGAACACGAAACTCAGACCTACTAGCAAAGGAATAATTAGATACATTTTCCTCAGGAGGACAACAGAAACATGGATTTTAAAAAGTGTATTCAAATGCATTGTACTATGTTTGGATTAATTCTACACCAGACTGATCTCACTCATGATTAATATTTTTTAAAATACCAGCAAGTAGAAAAGAAATATACATTTTACATATGACAGTTTTAAGGTGCTAATCTTGTACCTCCAGTTTGAGAGTAGCAAGCAGTTATTTTTTGCAGAGAAGAAAAAAATAATTATGATTATTCTTCAGATAAGTTTTGAAATTTTGTTTTCAATCTTTTCCCTTTTTAAACAGGGGTTTTTGTGTTAACATAGGCTAGGCAACTGCAGTGTTTTAGTGAAGTATCTTACTCCAACAAACACAACAAACCAGCTACTGACCAGAAGGAAAAAAAAAAAAAAAAAAAAAAACAAAACAACACCACAATAGCTTTGTAATAAGGTAAACTCCCCCCCCCCTTTTTAATTAGAACACCTCACTTCACAAGTGTAAAGGCACAGAACAGAAGCTACTACCATTTCTGCTTTAATGGGGAGATTCTAAATTTCTTACCTGTAAATGAAGTATTTTAGATTCATTATTCCGCAGCATTTCCTTCTGTCTTTCAATTTCTATTTCAAAGCTACAAATCTGATTATGTAAAGTTTGTATACTCTTGTTCTTTTCCAAACTTTCATTCTGGAGCAAGGCCACCTGGAAAAAATTCTACAATTACTCCTGCCAAAGTTTATTAAAAATACCTATAACTTTGTCAGTTTTAAACTATCTTACACACATGAAAGGGATGAGATCCTAGTAAAAATCTCTCTCCATGTCTTGCAAATAAATAAATAAACCCCAACTTTCTGATAGCTACTTTTGCACTTCCACAGACTCCCAAAACTTTGGCTAATGAAAGTGCAGATGGGATACACAAACAGCAAAAGAACTTGTGTCTATGCATAATTTTTTCTTTATTCAGTTTGTTATTTAATGGCTGGGTTTCTTGGTTTCCACTAACTGACTTGGAAGTTGCTAGGAGTTTGTAAGAAACAACCTATTTAGCTCTAGATCAGAACTCGAGCCCTGCACAGAAGGGATACCAGAGAAAAGCTGAGCAGCTGAAAAGCTAGTTCGGAAAGGGAAACATAATCTTCCCCACCTACTCCAATCTACCCTGATCTATAGCAAATTTAAGGAAAAACATCATCTGTGTGGGATTGGCTTGGCTTCACAGAGTGTGATGGTGATGAAAACTCCTGAAATGAGTGAATACAGAAGGGATCCATGCATTGAAGGACAATCCAATGGTGCCTACTAGTAGAAAAGACTAAAGAGCTACAAGGCTGCAGATTATATTCTCTCTCTGTATTGACATTTTATGAATTCATTCATTAGTGACTCATTCTGATTTTAAAACAGGAGCCTTGTTAGGAGAATATAATATATTATATCTCTTGGGGAAGAAAGTAATACAGTAAATATTCTCCATCACACTATTTCATGCTCTGTTCATGAATATGGTTTGGGGAAGGGGGTTGCTTTGTGGTGGTGGGTTACTTTTTTTAAAAAAAAAAAAAAAAAAAAATCTCATTTTTCCCCAGGCAAGATTAGTCAGCAGCAAAAACGTAGAAAACAAACACTTGACACAAAATGACATTTGTACATGCCCTGACTAGTTCCACAGATAGATCGTTATATGGATAAGAAGCAGCACCATTTTTGACCCATGAAAATCTTTTGATAAACGTTCCACATTACGACCAATTACTTGGATGCTTCATGTTCCTCCCCAAAAAAATCTACACCACCACCCCCAATACAGATGCTGGTTTGAGGTCAAGCCATTTTTACCTCTGATATGGGTATCACTGTAGAATTCCACCTTAACTGCCCTCTAATCAGACATAGTTGAATAACTTATGTGTCACTGCATTCCTAGACTCAAGAAGCTAGCCTTTCTAAAAAGGTAAATAATTTCAATCTCTATACTAGCCTAAACTAGACAAAGGACTGCCAAAGTCCACAGGCATTAAGCACATTAATTGGACAGGAGCCCAAAAATATGTAGAGATACCATAATATATGTGCGTATCTACTTTTCAATACAGCATAGCATGTGTGCATATACACACATACATTAGTTCCGCATTTTATATATGAAAAACTGGCAGAAGAGGCTCAACAGAAATGAGAGACAGCTCATTTTGCCAGTGCAGAGAGAGAAACAATCTCGAGGCTGAAGGAATGCATGCCTAGGTACTAGAGAAAATTTTCAAGAACAAGCTTAAATTTAAACTAGTACCCCTGCCTCCCACGTATTTCAGATCTGCTGGGTAGCCACTTTAATTTTTTGCATCCTCCTTTTCCTTAATGAATCAGAGTTCTTTAGTTAATTGTGATCTTTACATTCCCCTTTTTCTCATTGTTTCCTCCCCAGACCTCCCAATCATAAGGCAGTTACATTCTCTGTCACTAGCATTACATTTCCATTTTTGTAAAAGTCATAAAACGTGGACCTGTCTCGTACTGAGATTTTCCACGCAGTTCTACAGAACACAAGAAAAACAGAATTATGCCCTTAATCATACAGAACTGTCATTGCTAAGTCAGTAATTGTAGTTTGGTGGTAATTTGTTAAAGAAATCTTTAACACTAAATATAGTTTCCTAATTGCATTTGGCGTAAGTCTTTGGAACTTGAGTTAAAAAACAGGGTAAAGGAAACACAGCATCTATTTACAAACTGCATCAATCAGCTTCCTTTACTTCCTTGTTATATTTGAAATATTGCTAGGATAAAGCACGCTTTTATTCAGCAGTTTTTCAAATTAAGCTATTGCTTATTATTGCTTACTAAAAAATTATGGAAGAAACCCTCTTACGCCACAAAGAACTGGATTAAAACAGACAGGTCCCATATTTAAGTTGCATATTAAAAAAGAAAAATGAGTTTATACCAGATTTCTTTAAGAATGTGACAAAGCCACAAAGTTATGTTCAAGTCATTATTTCCAACATCACAAAAGCTGTGGGAGTTCAGTCTGCAAGTCTGTCCCATCACAGAGTGAACAAAACACCGAATTTTAATTCGCCCCGCAAAGTTTTGATTCAAGATTTTACATCTGACCTTCTCTTACTACTCTTTGCCAACAGCACCACTCAAATACCAAACTCATAACTTAGCACAAGCTTTGCAGCTCTGAAGACTTTCAATTTGCATACTCCACAAACACTGTTAAAGAACATGGTGACTGGGAGAAGCCAACTTCTCCTTTCCCCTCTATACATATCACAGTGAGTACCCCTAACAAAATCTTGACCCTGCAGAAACCAATGAGAAGAATTCCACTGACTTCAGCAGGGTCAAGATTTCTGTGGTATTCATCAGGTAAGTTAACGTTGCACTGTTGTTCTTCGTGCATCAATTAATTTTTTCTCAAAGAAGAGAGCAACAATGAAGTTACAAATCATTTTGTTACCCTTCTCTAGAATAAAGTCACTGACATATGATATGTGGTTAGCTATTCTGGTAACTTGGCATGGTCTCGGGATTTCCAGTGATTCAACTCTTTATTATGAATAGGAAGAAGTCTACAAAGCAGGAAGTGGGGGGGAAAAAAAAAAAAAAAAAAATGGACAGTGATAAGCAGTTATGTCCTAAATGAAAGTTAAAACAAAAATTGAACATAAAAGTGTAGTAAAGTGTATATTCTCTTAGCTCTATAAGAGACAAACATAGAACCACTGGGCATTTTTTAAACGACAAAGCACCTCTCAGGACTCTGACAAAAGGCAGAACATGATCTATTCTGGAAGTCACAGGGAACGTGGTTTTTTCCTATGATGTAAAATAAATTGTATAGTTTTAATCAGACTAATGAAAAAAGAACTAAGGATATGAATCTGTATCATCTGTCAAACCAGAAAAATGTACAGTTCCTACATTAACAAAGAGAGTCAAGTGCAAAAGCAAACAAGTATTGTTATTGATCATCAAACTAAGACTTACCCATGTAGTAAAAATTGTATCTAAAAAAAAATACACTGGACCTCTCCCAGGTTCAATGGTTTCCTTATGGGGCTTCAAGTAAAAAAAAAAAAAAAAGCAGTCCAGGGACAAGTGCGCTGGGGACAAAATCATATTTTGCTGTTCCTGTTAAGTTCTGCTTTAAAACTGTACTTCCTGCGGCTGCAGGACCTTGCTGGAAACCCATGCATGAGAGATCACTGTAGGCCAAGAAGGGAATACGCTTTCTAGACCGAGTTTGCTGAACTCGAGCTAGCAGTCTGCTGTGAGATGACAGAAGTCACAAGCCACACATATCATAACTGCCACTGAGCTTACACTGGAATTGGTGCTCTTATTAACTCATTCTAGAAGAATCTGAAGGGGCTCCTGACTCTTCTGCCTGCATTTGTAGAATAGTTTAGTAATTCTGGGATTTTTTTCCCCCCAAAAAAGCAGAAGCACTATTTTAATGGCTATGTAAAACAGTACTCTTTTTCAAAAGATTTAAGAGAACAGTGATTTGTTCTGAAGTTTTGCATTTTTAAATCAAAGCCTTAAATTTTATTTAGAGAACAGATGGTTCAGTCATTCAAATGATTCACAAGATCGTAGCTGATACTGATACGATTTTCAGCATCTCCCAAATCCCAAACATTCTAAAACCAGGAGTCCCAAGGAAGCACTGCAACATGAACTTCATTCTGGTCTAGCACTAAAGCACAAATCATAATGCCCATGAGTTACAATATGTTTCATTTAATTAACCTTTGCAGGTCATTAAGTTTGGAGAGCAAGAACAAAAATAAATAAAATAAATAACTGGTTTATTCCATGGTATTTCTAATAATGTATCTCTGGAAAAATACTGAGGTAGCAAAAATACAGCTCACAGTGCTGCCACAGCTTTCTGAACCCTTCCTTTTGCAAGAAGGCAGCTCAGAAAGTAAATTGAATACTGGACTGTTAATCTATGTGAAGAAAGTGTTTTAATTAAATTAGCAATGAGGAAAATTGTATATGGAGTTGCGAAGCCAAGTTTCTCACAGCATTTTATTATAACAAAGGTACCAGATATGCTAAGTGGCTTGATTGCTTTTGGAGCCTACTAGTGCTTTAGCTGTACTTTTGAACAGCTGTTAAATAGAAAAAAAACGCTTCTTCCAGTACTTTTATATGATTTAAAGAAATCAATGAAAATTAGAAGTGAGTAGAAGATATACCTTATTTTCTAGAGCATTGCTCCACTCTTTCAATAAGTTAACATGCTGCACTGCTGAGCTGGCTTCATGTGCTTTAATTTGTTGGTTTGTTCCCTGTGACAACAAAGAATTTATACATTTTAGCCAATTCCACTTCTTTTAAACCTACAAAGAAAGAGTATATCAAGACATCGAACCAACATTACATATTTTGGTTCACGGATGCATGTTGCAGAACTGTAGAGAGAAGGGAAATCTACTTGGGAATTCACAATAGTCAGGAATACATTTAATATAGCAAGTGTTTTATACAACTGCCATATATCTCCATCCAGTGTATTTGATACGTCAGAGACAATAAAGATGAATAAGATTTACAAAATGAATTGTATTTTAGAGTCTTCTGTGTAGCTTTACACTAAATAAAGCACAATAAAACTCTTGAGTCATACAAAACCTAAAATGTCCAATTCCCCAAACCGTAATTTAAAACTTCTGTTGTATTTCATGAACAGCTTCATAAGCCCTAAGTTCTCCCTCAGTTGAGTATTAAAGACAAATATTTAAGATAAATTTATCATCACTGGAAACTGCCAGCTTTATAAACTACTTTGAGAGATATTACAATGCCTAGTTTGTCATCCTAAGATGTTACCGTGATTGCTCTATGATATACAGATATGCTGCCTCTGCACAACCTATAAATGCTGTTACAAATAACCACTATATAAAAAGTTTACAGAACACACATAGATCATATACAGAGTACATAAGATGCAGACCATATTACTTACTTTGTATTGTGTTGCATTACACCTACCTTAGTAAGTGTTTTGCAATGCAGAGTATATTAGCTTTGATGGTAGATATGCTGCAAAGCTACTGAAAAAGTTTCAATGATCCTCAAGGTATGTACTCTATATAAAATACTAAAAATATATATGTGGATATATGTACATATATGCACACATATACATACATAAAATGAATGGCAATACATACGACATAACAGTGGGCAGGGTTACAGCATTGATCAGTTCTACCACTAAGAGCATTACTGTTAACACTTAAAATGATGAATGCTCGTTATTTAAGAACCTGGAAATACCTGCAGGAAGTAGTTTATTGAGAAGTGTTGCTGCTTACAGTTCTTGTCTCTTTAAGTTATCATGGACTAACAAATGAATCACACTATCTGATAAACTCCATTTTTTCCTGTCAGTGGTTTCTGAAATTTCCTGACTAATCTCTTCATTATATAAGCATCCAAATTCCCCAAGACATATGGTAAGGGAAGCAGAATATTGGAAGAGACTGGAATAATACTACTGAAATTAAACTCTGAGGTTTGGCTTTTTTTTGTTTTTTAAAATATTGCAGGGATTGCCAGGATTAAAATCTAAAACTTTTTTTTTAAAATAAATTTCATGCTATGCTTTGATTATACACCTATGTGCACACAGACATACGAATGCACATAAAAATACATGTTTTAAGTGTGCTAACCTATGTTTAGCCTTAATATTTTTATTAAGACACACAAATGAGAGAAAATATAAACATACTTAGCTCAAGAAAGTAAATACTTTCATAGAAACAACTGAAGCTACTAGTCTATTTTCTGAAGAACAAAAGTGACTTTCCTCTTATTCTAAGTTTAAAAGTTCTTCAAATGTATCATCTGCCTATTTCAACAAGATGTACCTAATAACTGAACTCCCAAACCATTGCAGGAATGTGTGGGCTTTTTATATTGTTTATTTTTAAAATGCAAAACCAAACATCTGCTGCATTATCACTTGGTGCAACTGGATGACTTTCTTAACCGAGACTAGAGAAGTCCAGAACTTTCACGTCAAAGAGTTAGGTTCTATTTGCAGACTTTCATCAATTGGGAAGTATAATTGTTATATACTGACCTGAAAAGTGCAGCCATAACGCTTAAAACTACAGGTACTTGGGGCATTAATACATTCTGACAAATGTGCATTCAACTGCAATAGGAAAAAAATGTGAGTTTTGGCAAAAGACGTTTGCATGATAATGCTCAAAACATAAAGGGCACAGGTTATCAGGTTTGCATTGTTTGTGTGCTGTTTGCAGAACATACAATACATGTGTGTATATTTTCTCCAGTCTGACCTAAAGTGCAAATACTATATATACACATATGTAAACCACACGCACATGCCAATACAGTATACAGTGTGATACATTTAATATACAGTGAAACTTCTACTGAAGACTATTTCAATAGGCAACCCAATTAAAAAAAGGCAAACAAAACCAACACACTCTACAATTATTTATATGACTTCATTTGACTTTAGTGAACTACTAATCTTTTCTCAACAAGTGATTTTTTTATTGGTGTTCTGAGCAAGTCTTAAGATCAGTTTCACTGTAATAAAGTACATTTTTTCTAATCCTAATTTCATGAGGAACCAATTTTTTCAAAACATAACATGCAATTCTCCATGCCTAAATTTAACAGTTAAATTACACAAAAAAGACTAACAAGTACTGCATGAAACAGACAAAGAGTTTTAGAATAGGTACAGTTAAGTAACTTTAAAAAAATGCAGTACACAGGTTAAAACTGATTAGTAAAATGCCTGCATTTTTCACAGATTGAGATTTACTCCAATATCTTGGATTATTATGAGCACAGACCACTTTTCATTTAAAAATAAACCAATTCACAGAAGCATATACATATATACAGACAGCAGCCATTGCAGCACAGAGGGCAGCAGCTGGATGCAAACTGCCTAAAAGTTGCAGCAAAGAGCCATTTTTGGAAGGGATAGTGCAACCAACACTCTCTCTTCAAAAGCAGGATCTGCAGTTTGTATTTCCCACAAAGCAGACGGGAGCTAGAGTCTAGCTCCTCAGCTGGCATCATTCTTTTGGGTTTCAAAATCTCATTTGAAATTCCCACACCATAAGCCCCACATGACTCAGCTCATCCACCTCCATGGAAAGAAGTGGTGAACCAATTCTGCTTTGAACATGTAGCTCTGGAACAGACAGGAGAGTCTTTAAAATCTGATACCAAGATGCAATCGGTCTCTCATCTCTGATATATACCTATTATGTTCTAAACACTATCTGTAGAAATTCACAGTATAGTTTCAAAAGACACGTGGTTCAGAAAAAAAAGACCAAATAAGAGACATGTGGTATTACAAGCTTTACAAGAATGCCACATTTTCAACTAGAAGTCTGCCAAAGAGTTATGAATTAAACATGAAAAATTGCCTTTCATTCTTAAAATAAGATATTCACTTGTTATACACTACAGAATTTTCTCAAACTGTTAGGCAGGCATTTTCCCATTTTCTACATTAGAGTCATTGTCCCTAACCATGCAGCTAACTAATATATACATTTTCACAGTATCAGAAAAAAATTAAGTAACATACAGCAACAGATGATGCAGGGCAAGATGACCATTTAAAGTTCTGATTCTACCAATGGTTTCAGAACCCAGTTCTAACTATATGTGTGATGACCCAGGCTTTAAAGGGTCAATTCTTATTAGCACTCAGACATACCTCTTCTCAAAGCAACTGCTGAAGTCAAGATTTGAGAATATGCCTAAGTGCTCCAGAACGAGGATCTAAACTTGGAAGCAAGCACTGATAGAATTGGCTCAGTATACATATTTTCTCTTTTCTTAGCAGCTCAATTTCTGTTAATAGGTACAGTATCTATCGTATATTTTATATTTCATTATCCTGGGAGAAAAGACTGCCCCTGTGTTTGGCAGGTGCCTTACGTGCCCTTGTGCACTATGACATGATTAATAATTAACAAGTGTAACTGAAATATAGTAAGAATCCAACTCAGGAAGTAAGTATCAATGAAAAGAGAAAACCTTATCCTCACATCAGAAACTTAACTTTCCTTAAATGAGGCTTACAGAGTGCTGAAGACTTAAGTAAGCTCTTCCCCATCCTTGGTAAGTAAGTTCTATCTTTAGGCAAAAATAACACACATCAACTTTGACAGATGCTACTTATATCCGTTTATGTACAAGAACATGGATCTGTTCAAACATGATTTTTTTTTAATCTCATCTATATATTATTGCAAGCTTCTACACATTAAGAGATTTTTTTATCTATTGTTGCATCTGTTGGAATATTCAACTCATATTACCCTGTATCTTACACTAATTCTCTAAGTGTCAGTTATTATTTTTTCCCAAATTTAACAGATTTAATCATAATTTAAGTTCTTCCATGGAATGACTGTACACATTTATATGATTTTTCTAGTCTTTACTAACTCTTGTCAATGTGCACTAAATTTTAATTCTCTCTTTTTATTTTAATATAAGCTATCTACCCCAAGATGCTGCTCTACTGTGCTCAACAAATGCTTCAAATGGGGGAAGGGCCGGGAGAAAGCTAGTAAAAATGAAAGCAGGAAAGACATGCGCTAATCTTGGGCAAGCCAAGTGTAATAATAACACAAAACTAAGAAATTATTTCTTTTTAAATAGTTTTTCAAGAAATCATTAAAAATATTTGAGTGTTATCACACTTAACTGTGTGGTAGAAAAAGCTTTTCTTTAGATCTCACATTTTAATAAGGAAATGGCTTCTGGCAAAATTCTTGCGAGATCTTACTAAAAAAATTACTTAATTTTTCAGCACAACACTAGGTATGACTTCTTACCTCGCTCCTCATGAGTGTTTTAACACTACATTTATGAGGACATGAAACCATGACACACGGGCAGTCTGTATCTTCATGTTTCTACAGAGGAAAAAGCAAACAAACCACAAATCAACTCTTACTCTGAAATTAAAGAGAGGTCTTACCTGCAAAGAAAAGCATCCTACAATAATTAAAAAAACACACAAGATTTTTTTCAATGTTTATCCCAATTGTGCAGAGTTACAGAACTGCAATTGCTCAAACATCAGTTTATGCTTTCAATAGATGTGTTGATACTCTGCAGCAAAAATAAGGGTTTTCTTGTGTTTTCCCACGCAGAGTAAATCTATTTGCTTCCCATTTTATTGTTTTTACTTAGAGCAATGAAACAACAATAAAAGTCAAGTTTTCTTCCCCAAGAATTACTCACAAAAATGGGCATCTTTAAGAGCGAGCAGAACTACTGCGAATGTCCTTTTTAGCAAGGGTGCATGGAAAAGCTCTTCAAAAGTGTACATTGCCCACTCTCAGAGAATCTCTCTTTCCTATGTACGGCTATTCCCCTCCCAATTATTTTCTAATTTTGATTCCCAAACACCTGATACTAAGTCTTACTGTTATACACCCAAAGTTCAAAGAGATGTTGAAATTTCATCATGATGCTGGGCAGGCATTTTGATCTGAACCTAGATGATGACAGATACTTCACTATAGCTGTCAAACCACATCACCATAGGGAGGGAAGAAAATCAGGCCCAAGCTAATTGAATTTACATTTCTTTTCAGTTTTTCTCAACAGAATGAAAAATCATAGAATCATAGAATCATTAAGGTTGGAAAAGACCTCTAAGATCATCAAGTCCAACCATTAACCCAATACCACCATGCCCACTAAACCAGATCGGGGAAAAAAAATTTCGTTTCATGTCAAGTGACTTGTCCCATTCAACTTGAAACAAACTGTTTCATTTCTGGTACTTAAAGCAAAGGAAACAAAGGTCTAGATTTATAAGCATGTTAGAAAAGGAAGAACAAATAGCATGCCCAGTAATGATGTCTATTTTTTGAAACAACACGAAGACGTAAAGGAGACCCAAGCTCTGAGAGTGAAAGGCCTTGGTTCAGAACTCCATCATAAATCTGCAAATATTTGAAAATGTATACCTCCTCACTTTTAAAAACAGATCATTAGGTATGCTGTTCTGAAACAAGTCTATCCTGCCACCCTTCTTAGTCGCACTAGTTCATTTGGTGTAGCACATGTAGACAGTCACAGCAACAGAAAGCAAGGAAGCCTAAGTTGCTCCTTAGCCAGAGAGCTGGGACAGCCTCCCAAAATGTGGGGGTGAGGAGCTAGCTTCAGTCCCTCCCCACCAGGACATGGATACCCAACCAGGAGCAATGCTAACAGACTGACAACATCTCTCCCCAGAATAACCCCTGTCAGGGTGACTGTGATACTCTTCTAATAAGCAATGGCTCATAGGGCCATTTCTGCTCAGACTCAAGAACTGGACGTGGGCCCCCCCACATTCTGAACACATCTGTAATCGGGTTGAAGAGAGACATCACACACTACCACGTAGCTTTGGGACCCTATTGCCCTACAAACTTCTTTAATGGTTTATCAACTACAAAACTAGAAAAATAATACTCCCTCCTAACATTCATTTCCTAATTTTAACTCACTCTCTTCTCCAACCTACCCAATCTAGCAAAGGCTATGACACTGACTCTCAGTTCATGATAAAAAGGCAACATGCGACTTCTTCTCAGCCCTTTCTCCAGTTCTCCTCCTCACTCCACATCCCAGGGCCCACCCACTGAAACCAAGGGGAGCCTTTCCAATGACTTCAGGATGTACCACCCTAATCCCATTCCAGCGGCAGAATCCTCTTCCTACCGACCAGCTAAATTCACACAGTCAAGCACACAAAACCAAAAGCCAAATGCAGCATAAAACATGGGTGACACCACATGCAGGGCACCTGCCACAGACGAGGGGAAGGCAGGGTATTAATATGGCTCCCCAGAGAAGCCAGTGCCACACTGGGAACATGTCTGGTTCCACAGCAGTGACAAGGGAGCAAGATGACAGTGTCTTGTGTCTTCCCCAGTGGCTGTCCCAGTCAGCTCAGCAGTGTTTCAGACTACTGAGTAGAGTCCAGATTGCCTTAGTAGGGTCTGTTTGGGACAGCCTTTTTGTGGCCAGGGTGGTAGTACAGAGCCTAGACACTAAGTAATGCTGTCCTTCCACATCTGTATCATATTACTACTGCCCAAGTATCAGTTTTATAGGAGATGCACTTCCAAGTAGTTTTGTGGATTATCCACAGAAAAACGTAGTAATTCAGAAGCATTTCAGGCTACTAATTTCTGTTTTAACAATGCACCATCTTTATCTGCCAGGAGTTACAGGATGTAAAAGGTAGCTTTGTGACAAAAAACCCCCAACTTTTTAGATGGTTTAAACAAAAGAAATGAAATTAAGAAGTTAACTCACCCAGTGACAGTGCAGGCAAGACAAATCTAAAAAAATGTGTACTAACATTGTTAACTAAAGACTCTGCCTCCAACAACGGGGATTTCCTACCCCACAGGTCATGGGATTCTATGAAGACATGAACCATACATACTCCGGTAAAATTATTTTTGTTTCCATTTGCATACCTTTTTTCTCGGTATGCTCCCTCTATCTCCATTTTCAGTTCAAGTCACTTAGGCTTGCTTCAGTCATTACTACATTAGAGAAAATTTTAGGCTACAGAAGCTAGAAATGAACTCAAGTTCTGGGTGACAAAACTCAAATGAGAAGTCAAAAGGAGCCTTTCATTCAGCCAACATACAGTCTCATTAAGCTTCCAACTCTTCTAACTCTGTACCAAAGTACAATGAGGTAACACTTTATGAGACCACAACAAATAAAACCATCTGCATTTCTATAATCACTTAACTTCTAAAAATCTAGGCAAAAAAATTTTAAAATTTGCAGCCAATTACTAATCTTCTAATTGTGGAGCTTTCTGCACCCTTAAAGCAGCATGGAAGCAAAACTGTCCTTCTTCTATGTACTGAAACATATAAGCCAATGATAACATGAGAACATGTAACATTCCTTGGAAATGTTCTGATTTACAAATACAGATTTGTTTAGAATTTTTAAGGGCAGGTGAATAGTGGTACCAACTTTAATACAATCAAAATAGTGACAACTCAACATAAAACTACATTTTAACAAACCTCTTTGGCTCTCTGGATAAGCCAATTCTATTACCTCTTAAAGCAACTCAGAATTCCACCATTTAAGATTTTGGAGAACAATTACTTTATTTACAAACACTCTTTTCTGTACTTTAGAGTAATATGCCATTCTTGTTTCCAACATGTATGTCTAAAATAGGTTTCGCTGTGAATTAAAAATCTGATAGACTAAAACTTGTCTCAGCTCTGAGTATCTTGAAAGCTACCACTAGTTCAAAGATTTCATAAATGTCAAATCCATCAACATCTAATAAAAGAGAGAGCTCTTAAACAGAGTTGTATGTTCCTCAAAATGTAAGGATGATTTCAGACTCTCAAAAATTTAACTACATTGCTCCTATAAAAAGAAACTGCCTACAAGGAACCTGTATGTTGCTTAAATATGGAAATCCAGCTTGTACAATGAGACATATTTAATACTCACTGATTTTGTCTGTTAAGACACTACACATTTTTTAATGTCACTCTTGCCTCACATCAATTCCCAGCCTAATGCAAATTCTGTGAGAACAGCATCCATAATCTAACTAAATACAGTTTCACCTCTGTATCAGAATGTGCAAGAATAAACACAGTGTAAACTTCATTTTCTCTGTGTAATTTCACATCTCAGCCACCTTATACTAGGTAATGCACAATTATTTAAGTACCAGCCCCTGCAAGGATACACTCAAATAATTGAAAGCCAGATCTAAATCAGAACTTCGTGAGATTCTACCTCTTCCTTTTTGTAACAACATCTCTGAGCAAAGAATGGTTCTCATCATTGAGAACTTCATTTTCATTTGTGTTCTTGTGTATTGTTTGTGAGGTGAAGTCTCACATCACTCTTACTATACTAAGAAGTTCCAAAATCAGAGACTGTCAAACTATGGAAACTATGTAAACAGAATTTAAAAAAAAAATGTTAAAATTACAGCAAGAGAGATTCAGCATAATATAGTTCAATATGAAATAATGCAAACACAGTGTGTATAAAGTAAGTATGACTTTCTCAACCATTGCTCTATACTTCTAACTCACAATATGCTGCTTATCAGACAACTTGCTCGTATGCTAAGAACAGCAGTAACTCTGCCTGGGCCTGTCATGTACTATTGCTGGTTATACCAAGACACAATTTTTTTTTACATTGTTTCCTCTTTTCCTCTCATAACAGATCACACAGTACCCAAGAAGGATTATATAGAAAGATGCTGGTTTTCCAGTCAATTGCTATGCTTATGTTTTTCCTGCACAACATTTAATTGTTATGATGGTAGTTGCATTTATTGTATCAATTTAAGCAAAATAAAAAAGCATAGCAAAAATTACTTTAGTGTCAATATTATGCAGTGGGTCTGAATTTTTTTTAAATGCAGTATCTGAACATCAGAAAAAAGAAAATGTTTCCCAGTCAGTGCAGTAGCTGGTGTTTTTGCAGCAAAAAAATGTGTTTTGAAAGTCAGCCTATTTTCTTTCTTGACTTACTAATTCTGGCTGAGAGGCCAAGGCTCTACTGGAAGCTACACAGATGCACAAGAAGAGTTATTATTCCACATTAATGTATGGAATCTTGTTCTATATACACAAGAAAATACTGCACCTGCAACATTATCATTGGGACTTGGCTTTTACAGTATTTACAGGTTGTCTCCCGGTATTTACAGGTCTTCTCTACATGGTCTGGCAAATCTTTTCTCAGTATTTTTTCTTTGCAATCAGCACGAGGACACGAGAGTTCTTCAAACTGACAATCAGTTTTCAAATGCATCTGAAAGATAAAAAAAACCCCACACTAGTCAAGGCAACTAAGTTCTGTGCATGTCTTCTATCCTTTGAGACATCCCACATTAAATAACTCAGAACCAAAGTAAGCAAAGTTATTTTGTGCACTGTATTGTACAAGAGCAAACACTAACAACTCTACTCAGGAATACATTTCTGACTTTACACTCCATTTATCTAGACAGCAGATTTCGCTGTATTATAGATGTATGCGAGCTACTTTTATACTAAAAGCATTCTACCACAGTCCAAAATTCCACACAGGCTATTTAAACAAAAGGTAAGCATTTCTTTTCAAGGTATATTATTCCACATAAACAGAGATGCTGCTTTAAGTTGTTTAAGTACCTGAGCTTGCTCATTCAAAGCAAGTTTAAGTACCTACACATCTCACTGCAGACTGCTGTGTAGCCATCCCTTTCGACTGTTAAATTACTGGATTACTGCTATGTTATGCCTTCATGAAACAAAGCTGCAAGTTATTTTGTACAAGTCTGGAGAAGCCAAAGGTTTAACTCCACGCATAAACCACCACTTACATGAAAGGATTAAGACTGGTAAATAAAAATAAAAACACGGCAAAAAGGAACTCAAATTTCTCACATTTGTAAAGTACACATTAAGATTTTTCCCAATTTTAGTTCTCCTCCAGTTCTCATTCGCTTCATGCACTTACATTTCTGAGCTTTAGTGTCACACAATCACACGATTTTTTACTACAATTCCTTATAGCGCATCGAAAAGCTGAGTTTCAAAACAGTTTAACTCTATTCCGACATTTATAAATCAGATTAAGCACTAGTGCGAGCAAGTCAAGAAATGGACTGGGGTTTTAATTCGCAAGATTTCTTCTCATTCTTCAACTCAAAAGGAAGCTTATGACTATGTTAGATTACTTACCAGTAATTGACCCAAAGATAGTTGTTCTTTACAGCCCTTGTTTTCATTTCTACAGTATATTTGAAGGGCAAGTAGTTCTCTCCTGCAACAATTATCTTTAAATACCTGAAAAATCAAAAATCACTTCATTTTAGCAATTTAAAACCACTCAAGAATATGCAAGTTCAAATAAAGTAGAAGCCATGCAATTTGGCTACAGCAGTGTCATTTAATTCCACCTTTATGTGCCAGAAAATCCTACCGTTCAATTTTTCTTGAATGTGCACACCACTGAGATTCCTCCACTATGAAGTAGCCCAGTGAAAGAGAGTATTTGGACAGATGCTGTACTACTGTTTCACTTTTACTATAAATACAACAATGTGAAAGGTACAACAAAGGACTAATTTTTTTGCTATCTGCGTGCCAATAATAGGCCTGCATAAGCTAGAACTCTCTACATTGTTTGGGAAGCTGATGTATTAGGCACAATACCATAAGAGGAAAAAGAGCCAAAGCACAGTGGTTCAGAGAGGAAGAATTTCATGGCAGGCAGTCCCACAATGACTAGACTGGTTAGCTGGAACACCTACTTGCACTTCAGTGGTAACAGATAATTAAAGATATTTTCTAAGGTCTTAGACCGGAGGAAGTTTATCATTTCATAGATAAGCAGGCTTTAACCATCTCTCCATTTTAATGCTTATAAGCCTTTCCAGCATTTTTTGTCTCTAACAGAACTGCAAGAAGTTAGAAATAGAGAGCTCGGGATTTGGATTTTTCACCTTTTATGGGTGATATCCCATAAAAGATAAAGAGACAACATAACTGCACTCTCAAGAAGCCCCATTGCTAAGGGCAGGAACTGGGAATGTGGATTGAAGACTATTACTACTATTTTGAAGTCCAAAACAAAGGGATAAAAACTTCTAGTTATTTTGCAATTGCTTTCATGACCATTAAGAAATACCAAAGAACCAAGCCCAATCTATGACTACTTCTCTGATAAATGGAGTTCTGTGATACTGTGTACACTGCAGGTCGGTTCTGCATACTAACATTTAACAACAACAACAAAGAATTATGATCAGATCTGTCCACAGTGACTATGAATCTATCCCCAGTATCAGTGAAGAAGGAAATGCTGCATTCTCATCCGATCTCATCTGACACAGGTCACTGATTTCCGTTTACTTTTCAGATGCGTATGTGAAAGTTTAATGAATCAACAAATCTCATCTGAATAATCAATTTGCCAGTACTGTAGTATTTTTTCCAAAGTAATTCACAGGGTTACTAGGTACAGTTTTGCTGACTGAAGTTAAGGTAAGAAGATAATTTTTAAACAGTTTTTCCAAGACTGTCTAAAAGCTCTTCAGTGATTTTGGACATCAGCATTCTATGGGAAGAGAGAAGTTTCCAGTTTCATGAAAATCACTGACTTGTACAGTTAGTCTAACATATATTTAATATACACTGTCCTTCTTGTCCTCCTGTTTTAGAGATATTTGAAGTTTCATAACATACGTGCATATTTATGTATACTGGGAGCTAGAAAGTCAGAGTTAAAACGACAAATACAGTAGGCGTCATGATTATTGGTCTGAGCTCCTGGAGAGCCCATCCATGTCAAAACTGAATTACGCTGAGCACTGTTCAGAGAACTATTTTGAGTTAAAACAAGGAAAGATTAATGCGCCCACTAACCTTTTCTTGAAAATGGTTACTATTACAAGTATTCATTTAGGCAGAAAAGACTATTAACACAAAGAATTTCCTAATCACTTTAGAAAAATCAAATGTAAAAACTGCATAAACCATGTACTACGACAAAAAGAATTTTCTCTATCCTCAACCTTTCAAAGGCAACACAAAGTTTTGCTGTGTAAAACAGTGAAGAGGATTTCAGTGAAATAACTTATCCATATAAGAAGAATCTGATTCTATTACAGTTACTGTAACTCCACACTGTTCTGGTTCCAGTGTGGTTCACAGAACAACACACTGTAAAAACAGATTGGTGAATCAGTAGACACTGGTCTGGAGCCAAATCAGGAGTAAGGTTTGCCTAGATCTGTCACATCTCTGCATCTACAGGAGATGCAATATTTCTTATCATCCTCCTGGTTGACGGGAGGACAACTGCAATGTGTTACTGCAGCTCCCAACTATGAAAACAAGATGTGACACCTGGCTGGACCATTAGGGAAGAAGCTGACATGTTGTTTTCTATCATGTGGTTAACAGTAAAAATGAGCTGTCTTCCTACATAAAATGCACGGTTTAGGTTTTATGACAAAACTATCTTCCTCAGGTAGCTTATTAGGCTTGTGAAATAATTACCACAAAGCAATTACACATCTTATGTACGCCACACAATTCAATACTCTTGAATAAGGAACAATTTTAACAGTACCTTATCTTTTACTATGCTTTCTTGACACGCTGTACATTTTGGACTAGAAGAACTGGAGAGAAAAGAAAACAGAAAAACTGTTTTAACTCATCTAAATTTTTGTAGTACAAAACTTTCCGTTTAGGAGGCACTTAGTTATGATTATTCAATATATTTTAAAATCATCAAAAGTGGTTATAGTTCATTATAATGAGATAACATGATGTTATTTCAAAAAAATTGAACACTGAGTTTTCAGTGGACAGTATCTGGCATTCCGAAGGAAGTAAGAGTACCACAACGCCTCCAGCTGACTGTGCAGTTGTTTTCTTTAAGGCGGCAAAATTCATTCCCTATTTTACAGTCTGCGTCTGACCTCCAACTTTCATCACTTCTCAATCTATCTGTGCAAACGGGCAAAATACTGTCTCTTCAATTATCCAGTCCTTTTTCAAACAACACCTAATTAAACTTTACTTTCTCTGACAGTCAATTATACATCCTTTTAGGGTAAAAGAGTATTTATGTCCATCTCCTTCAAGTCTGTTCTGGTTTTAGCAACTGCTACAGATCCTTGCTCCCTCCTATATCTGAACTATTGCCCTGTAGCTGTTTTGGTAATCTAATTACCAAACTTGTGATCTCTTAGACAACAGGTTGGTTGAGGAACAGAGCAGTCTGTGACTAGAAACTGAACTGGAGTATAGGAAACCTGGGTTCCTACAGCTGTTTCTGGCTCTGACCTGTTAGATGTCGTAGTGTAAATCCCTTCATTCCTTTTTAGCTCCTTTTCCCCATGTAAAATGGGGATAGTCATACTGCTCTCCCTTGTAAAGCACCAAGATCTATGGATGAAAAGAACTAGGTAAAAGCTAGGTAAATTTTTTCGTACAGCAACTCATTGACAGGCTACGTAAGTTGCAGCTGCTAGCAGCAGTGCAAATCAATGTAAAAGGCTGAATAAGTTCAATTATGTTATATAATCAGTATGGTTATTTCAAATTATCTCTGGCTTCTGCTCTTGAACTGACCATTCTGTGTCTCATCATATTTCTGAGCATCTTAACTACCCTGCAGCTTCAATATCTGTAATATTTTTCTTAAGTTAAAAAAAAAAAAAGGGGGAAACTAATCTACTTAAGGGCATACAGGGTTTACTACAATGTCATGCTTTCCTCGCTCTTACTGAATTCACTCAAGCATCCCACTTGCTCTTTTAAACTACTGCTGCATATTGAGCAGACATCTTTACTGCATTATCTACACTGACTCCCAATTCTTTGTCCTCAAATAACCCTGGAACAGAAGCTGCTAGCATATAATCAGTGTGTGTGTGCAGCAGCATACCAACACTGAATGAAAAATTTTTGTGCCAAATACAGAAACAACGTAAACTTATTTTGCTTCCAGTTTTATGGCACACTTTTTATTTCTCAAAAAAAGGAGCTGTAAATTTAATTTTAATAAAGGATTTATCTGCAACAAGCACTTAAAGATAGTGAAGTAACTCGAATGAAAGAGTAGTGTGGTAGATGGTCGTACCCATGTGTCCTTTTCAATAACAGACTGGTTGAAAAGTCAGGAAGGCAAAATTACACATATTCTAGCTGCACTGTAATAAGCACATGTGCACATCTCACAGCAGGGAAAGAAAATTGCCCAGATTACAGCAATGCCAGAATTGTTACTGCTTAGATTGTTAAGGATCTGCTCTATCCATTTGCACACATCCAAGCATGGCAGGTGTTTGCTTTTCTTCAGTCACTATTATTAACCATGTAACAGTCTTCCAAAAACATATATTCAGAAAGAAGTAACTGCATTTCTTAAACACAAACTACACCTCACCTGAAAATGTGTATTGAAAAAAAAGTTGGTGGGGTTTTCTTGTTGTTGTTTTAAATTTGGCATGCTGTAGCACAAAACCTACAGGAGTGGATTAGTGAGCTATGGACCCTTGTATTTGCCCAGTACAGAGGTTACTCTTTATCATGAAACAGAATAATGTAATATCATCCAATCTCTTTTGCCATGCTGCATGTAGTCTTGATTTGTATCTACCTGAGATTACAGTATTTCCAAGTGAAATATAAACTAATACCTAGAGTCAGGATGGTCACAAAAAGTAAACAGGAGATCACCAAGACCTTTCAAAGTCAGTCCAGTGCCCCTGTACTTGGCACTGGTGAGGCTGCACCTCGAATACTGTGTTCAGTTTTGGGCCCCTCACTACAAGAAGGGCATTAAGGTGCTGGAGCGTGTCCAGAGAAGGGCAACGAAGCTGGTGAAGGGTCTAGAGAACAAGTCTTATGAGGAGCAGCTGAGGGAACTGGGGCTGTTTAGCCTGGAGAAGAGGAGGCCGAGGGGAGGCCTCATCGTGCTCTGTAACTACCTGAAAGGAGGTTGTAGCGAGGTGGGGGTTGGTCTCTGCTGCCAAGTAACTAGCGATAGGACGAGAGGAAATGGCCTCAAGTTGCGCCAAGGGAGGTTTAGATTGGACATTAGGAAAAATTCCTTTACTGAAAGAGTGGTCAAGCCTTGGAACAGGCTGCCCAGGGAAGTGGTTGAGTCACCATCCCTGGAAGTATTTAAAAGATGTGTAGAGGTGGCACTTATGGTTTAGTGGGCATGGTGGTATGGGGTTGACGGTTGGACTCGATGATCTTAAGAGGTCTTTTCCAACCTTAATGATTCTATGATTCTGTGATTCAAATCCTCTGGTAGTAGTCCAGTGTGCAACATCCAGTGAGCTCAATCTCTTCTGTACCTCTGCTTTCCCAGTAGTAAATGGAAGTATTGACTGCTTATTTACCCCAGGAGATTAAAGCTTGCAGAATGGTCTCCAAACATTAGACGAAGTTTTGAAATCACACTGCTGAATACAATCAGTAGCAATGCATCAAAGTTGAGAGGCAAAGAAATATACTTCTACTGATGCACAGATATTTCTTAAAAGCTAGATACTCCTTGAATGATGTCACTTTTATTCTTACCTAGACTGGAAAAGATTGCATCTCTCAGCATTCATTTTGTGTCTGTAACATTCACTCGCCCACTTTGCACTCTGGCCCAAACATCTCAGTAATAGAGAAGCCAGCGTTCCTGACCCTCGTGGAATCCACAAAACATACAAGTCCCAGGACATACAGGTAGGATGGTTACAGGGAAAGGAAGCTCCACAAGCAGTTACGTTCACTCAAGGATGCCACCACTCAACTGTAACACTGGGTCCAGAGCTAGGTTAGGTACCATCACTAAGGATCCTCTGCAGGCTCACTTCCTCGCACAGCCACAATTTACTAAGTGTATTCTACACCAAACTAGCCACGTTAGCAGTCTTGTGAAATAGCTACTTAGTCTAGGCTCCACAGGCAATTAAATTCTTACCTAACACATCACTACATGGGATTAAACCACTTTAACAACCGTTTCAACAATATTGATGGAAAGCTTAGTTGTCCTATCCCAACCCAGAGTAGAACACAAATGTTTGCACCAGCATATGGATAACAATCAAGCAAGGAACAAGCAGAAGGCTGCTTCAAGCCAGGGCATTCGCTTCATGTATTCCTAAAACCACAACAGTGTTCACACTATTTTCAGCAGTTCACAAGATTTAAAGGTATCAACATGTTCTATCACAACAAAAAACATACCTTAGCAAGGCATTCATGCAGGTCTCACAGAATCTGTGTCCACATTCAGTCTGTTTAGGATTGCATAAGATGAGGTGACATTTTTCACATTTATACTTATCTTCCACAGCATTCACAAATTTCTCTTTGTAGCCACCTTGCTCTGGAACATAAATCGATGCTGAAGGACTGCGATCAGGATTGGCCCTTTGTTGTACCATTTCTACAGATAAAGGGGGTTCTGTCTTCTTACTGGTGTCCATGCTCTAAGATAGTTTCTGTGAGGCAAAAATGAGAAAACTGAGAAATGAAGACCTCTTTTTGCATTTAAATCAAACAAATACAGCATCTCTGAGAGACTACATAAGAACAGAAAGCACTAAGAACAGATGCGTGTCCACACATCATGTGAACATAATACATACATAACTGCCTAAGTATATTAAGCATAACAAATCTGTAAAATATTCTACATTTTTCAAAGGCTCTAGAAGGTCAAGAATTAAAACCTATTCCTGAAAGCAAAGTGTTAGTTAGTTAATTATGGGCATCAGTCTAGGAACAAATAAGACCAGAGCTTGCATTCTTCCGTATCTTTCTCTCTCTCTCTCCGAAAAATGTCCTTAATATTGAAGTTGTATCATTAGAGGCAGCAGCAAGGGACGTGGTGGAGAAGGTGCACTGGTACAGTACCATGCATGATGCTACTGGAAAATGCACACAACCACCAGTGTCCTATACAGGGTATCTGGAGTCTACGCAGCTCCACTACCAACTTTTCCTGTCTATCCCATGCAATAGCAAAGTGTAAAACATGCTGCTTTAAGTCTGTTTTAAAACAACACAACAGGTTGGTTTTTTTACTTATTGAACACTTTCCAACCTTTTTGTCGTACATCCCCACATGAAGAGAACAGGTGACAGAGGAGAAAGGCCTACATAACATGGACACTTGATTAATTCACTAGGACGAAGCACAACTGACAAGCATCTGAGAAAATAATTAATGCAGTTGAAGACTGAATTACAGTACCTATTATCTTGGACTATGATTCATCTACGTCAGCATGCAAAGCATCAGCAGAGCAACAGAGGAAGAATACCCCAGGTTAAATTTTAAAACCCGTTTTCAGTAATTTCCTTGTTTCTCTTGTAGTCAAACAAGCGTAAGTGGTCTTAAAAAACCTCAGCACATGAAGGAGAAAGCACAGTTGGAGGATGTAACACCTATTCACATAAGCAAAATGCCTGGCTATTTATAAGAGAAAGGCATACTTCAATTCTCCCTCCATGCAAACTGACACTTGAAATATAAACCTATTCCACTGCTCTACAGTTGCCTCAACTGCTACAGTTATAATTCAATTTTAAGAAGCAGAATGAAGAAATGAGGCCTAGTTCACTTCTCAATTATAAAAGTATGTTCGCTGATACCACAAAGGGAGTCAAATGCCTCACATGCCAAATATGCAAACTTTCTTGTATGCAGTTTTTGTGATCCCTTGCTAAGCCCAAAACAAGTACTTGTAATTAAACCTATTTTCTTGTAGATCATTTCTGCATCTATACTTTTGGTATAGAATTCTCCATGGAGACTAAACAGACAAGGAGATTTGTTTCATTTCTGATGCCAACTGTTATTTCTAGAAACAAAAGACAAAATCATTGCGACTCATCGCCGATACCATTTCATGTCTTTAACTACACCAGCTGAGCAAGGGTAGAGGTGTTAAGTGAAGAATCCCCACTTCATTGCCCCCTTGCCCCAGGGGAAAGCCTCTCTGTATCTCCATCAAACACAGAGAAAGCCCAAGGAAACCATCCTCATAACTCAGTACATAGATCCAATGATTGGGTCTTATTCAATAAGACAAAAAAACAAAAAAAAACCCAAACAAAAAACAAAAAAAACCACAACAAACAAACACACCCCAAAAAAACCCAAACACACCACCAAACAAAAAACCCACAACCAAACACCCCTCCCCCCCCCAAACAAACAAAACAGTTTCTATAGTAACTGAAAGGGAAATAAAAATTCTGGTCCATAATTTGAATTAATGTCTGGCTGTTCCTTGTCTACTCTTCAAAGACTGCAGAGTCTAATGCCTTGGCAGAACAGTATCTGAAAAAAAAGAAAAATCAGTGCTGAACTGAAAGCAACTTGCACTTCTCATCAATGAGGAAATTCAGATTATTTCAGACCAGGGAAGTAAGCAAAGCCTGAACTAGAGTTTCAGCAGCAAGCATAAAAAAAAAAAAAAAAAACAAAAAACACCACACCCAACAAACCAGATAATGATGGCACTGAAGAGGCAATTCAAAAGATTGTAACCAGCACACAAGAAATGAGATGTGATGCTGAGAACAAGAATCTGAGAGACAAGAAGGTTAAGAGAAGTGCCATGAGTGAGAAAGGAAAGCAGTTGACAAAAGTAGTCTAGCTTTAGAGATTGCTCAAGGCACGACTGCCATTGCTGAACATCCGTGCCTGGACAGGGGGGGAACCTAGTCATGAGCTTAGGACATGGCACTTTGTTGCAGTTGTAAGAAGAAAGGAGATTAGCAAGAGAGGAAGAAAAGTACAACTCCAGAAGCATCCAGACTGGTGAAACTTAGCTACCTATGGATTTGCTTCTTGTGCACGACTATGGGAAAAGCTTCATTTGGAGCTTGCAGTTTAGGAATCTGCAATGGTTTTCAGTTCTCCAATTTACAGTTTGTAGATAGATACTAATGCCTCTTTTCCCTCTGCAACTGCTTTTTTTGGTTTTTATCATATTCAAGATCGCTACCATTCTGTCAACTCAAAGTCAAAAGCCAACTTCAAGCATGTTGACTGGCAAGAACAATACAGGGAACGTGATTTTCCTTAAAATGCCAGAATAAAACAAGGCATAGCCTGATTCTGACCCACAGAAGAAATTCAGAAGAAGAGGCACTAAAAGAGATGCTGACAGGAAAACTGGTAAGTCAAGAGAGCACAAAGTTCCTGAACTTACAAGTCATACGACACAACTACTGAACGTCTGTTTCCCCATTAAGTTTCTTCCAAACAAAAAGAAGCTAAAGATGATTAGAGATGTGAAGTCTTCCAATAGCACGATTTCTTCACGGAAACTGAATAATTAGTCACAAGGAGGCAGGAAGGGGTGAGAAGGAGAATATTCAAGATTTAACTGAGAAAGAGTACCGAATGCCAAATGAGCAGCAGGTGAGAGTTTCATAGAGATACAAAACTGCTCAGGGGCTGGACTGTCAGCTGTCAAGAGAGATTTCATACCAAAATAAACTGCACAGGGCTCCACAGGACTCCACTTTTGGAACTGACATATTGGATATCTTGTCACAGAAAACAACCAGAGAGCACACTGATAAATAAAATTTACTATGCAATATGCCTAACAGTCAGATGTGTGTGCCTCAAGTTTTATACTTCTGTTTTATGAGGAAGTAGGTCAGACCAGAAAAGCTAAACAAGCGCAGCACCAGAGTAGCCAGCTTGTGAGAAATTCTTTTCCACAATACTCTGAACTGCCAGCATTTTCTTACGCAGCAAAACTAGGAAGCCATTCATGAAGTATTGCAATAAAATACAATAGAGAACTGAGCTTAAAAGAACACCAAAACCTCCTTATTACAACAAAAGAGCTGCATTTAACAAGGGGGTGGGGAGATGTGATGTCTATTAAACTGCACACAGAAATCTGTATGCACAGAGCTATGTCGTCGTGCATATGAGTTACATGCTCTTACACATGTATATGGGAGCAGTGGTGAACAAGTGCAGATAATACAAACATTTCAGCTGCCACCCTTTTGCAAACAGCTTTATATTATGGTTTATATACCACTACAGCGTGACATCTGCAATGTCTTCTTTTCCTTTTCAGGAACCTTTAACAGCAGGACTCAGATTATACCCCCATAATTATGTTTCAAACTGCCAACAAGAAGCAATTTTGAAGTCACACCTCAGTAAGATACTAAGCACTTGACAGCAGTGAAGATAACACACTTCCAGAAAGCAGGGAGAGGAATCTGGCTAAAACTTTCAAGATAGGCCAGTTCTGGTGGAGGCCTCCGATTCCTAAAGGCATGGCAAGCTGCCATCAAGTCAAAGACTCTGGTTCTTGTTCAGCAAGCTAAATCTTAACTCCTAATTCACCACTAGCTATTTCTTAAGCTCCAGTTTCTTATCCCTGGGAAAAATAATCACAATATGACTTTTAGATGTCTTTTAAGACTGTTAAATCTTGGACGATCACCTTTCAGGACAGATAAACACATGAAGAGGCACAGTCACCAAGGTCTGTTCTGTCCACTGTTGATTATATTCTTTCAGCCACCTCTCCTGCAGCCAGCATATGCTTCTGCAGAGTAACAGAAGCAGAGATTGTTCTGGTCATCAGATGGGTGACACTGCTTGCTCCAGTCTGTCATGTCTCACTGAGCTCCATTTTTGTTACTACTCTTGTTCAATACAAATGGTACTCAAGTATCTGAGGCTGGACTTCAGTTAGTATTTCAGGCTTTACATACTGTAATAAAGGTTAGAACAATTTGTTCTTTCTTAACTCATACTAACATTAATACAGAGGGTTAGAAACTGGAAGCAAAAGTGAGTTTACTGACAAAGATGTTCCACAAATTAGAAAGCATGGGATTTGCCAAACAAAAAGCATTTTGTTCTTTCCTTGTTTAAGCAAGGATGCTGTTCTCACCACAGAGTGGGCAAACATCCTAGAAATCTGCAACAGTCTTCTGTATTATACCACATATATTTTTTATTTGCTCTTTGGGAATAAAACCAATTTGCAACATAGAAATACAATAAAGCTGCTATAAAAATTCAAAATAAATTTTCATCTAAAAAAAAAAACCAAACCACCAAAACCAAAAAGAAAATTGTAACTCTTATGTAATCTAAAACACTCCCAAAAAAATTTATTGCAAAAAGGCCCACGGGATTTGGCACCTAACAAGCCCTGCATGAAGACAATTTCAATATATTGACAATACGAAGCAAATAAGCTTTTGCCAAAGTTTTAAAATTCAAAAAGGTCAAGAAGTTATTTCAAATACATGTTTTTGTTACACTACCAGAGAAGAGGATAACAGAAGACACAATCTGATTTGGTTACTACTTAGGACAGAAAAGCTTTTCGATCAAATTACAATTTGCACTGAGAACAGAAGTTACTCAAATGAATAGCACTGCATGCACAATATCTAAGTTAAGCTCTGAAAAAGAAACCTGAAGTTGTACAACGAGCTAAAGATCACAGCAGAAAAGTGACCAATGAGATGATTCAACCTTTCCTCTTCAAAAAACAGTTTGTATATTTTTATCTAAAAAGTGTAAAACCACACCAACTTCAGCATCTCATCCTAACTAGGTCATTTTTTTTGGTAGCGTGGGGTACGTTTTTTCAGTCTAGCTTTTAATGAGACACGGCTTGTGATTGTGCTGTCTCTCCTCCCAGCCTCTCAAAAACACTTAGGAACCAACTGGACAGATAGGTTTCATGAAAATGAGCAGCTACGTGGGGAACACAAAGAGAAACTTAATGTTGTGTCCCAGTGAGCAAGAGGCTGTAAAAGTGCAACCTCAGTCATCACCACCTCTGTGTGGTCTATCAGTTGGCCAGTCAGTACACAATTACATCCAAACCAGCCAAGACCACCTGCTCCCTCTTGTCCAGCCAAACTTCATGGTCTTAGTCTCCTCCAATATTATAATGGCAGGGGGTGGGCTGGAGGTGTCTCTTTTTTTTTTTTAATTGAGGAGGGAGGACTAGGGGTAAAAAAGGGATGTAGAGCACAGATTAGTAGGAAACCAGACTTCATCACTCTTCACAGAATTTTTTTCTGTACTTCATAGGATACCGTCAGAGAGCCAAATAATCAGATACCTGGAGTGGTATTTCCAGCTCTTCAGTCCTCCTAGCCCATGTGCTTTCTATCACCAAGAATTATTGCTTCAAGTTATCACACAGAAATCTTTATCTTAAAAATAAATTATTGAAACAATCGGAACTTTTCCTTTGTCTTATATTTCAGCATTTTATAGCTTCTAATAAATTCCTAGCACATACTTACTGAAAAGAACATACATCTTTCTTTCACCATCTTTTAGACAAGTCTTCTGACTCGGTTCTGCTTCTACTTCTGAGTGCAATTATAATATGCAACATATACTGTCATACCTTGATGACTGCTTAAAATAATAATGCAAGCTGAAAGCAGTACATCGGTGGCAATGTATTATCAATTTACTCAGTGCACACATGTCAAAAAAAATTAAAGCTAAGCAGGGAGACTGCCATGGGAATCTTGACTCTAGACCTCTTAACGCATGAGGGCGTCTTGCTGCAGAGGCCCGTTCTCACAACATCCAACCACCCCTCAGCTTAGCATTCTGGTAAAAGCCTCACCGTTGAGTCTGGACAGGGGCACAGAAGAACAACAGATAAATAAAATGCAAATACTCCCCAAAAATATCTAGGCAGTGACTGAAGCAGCACTGGAGTGGCAGGTTTGAAAGCAGAGGTCCATCCATCAATTTTGCCTCGTGTGGGGTCAGAAGTCTTAGCGTTTTCCCTCCTCGTTTGTACAGGGGAACTACTGATTTCTTTTTTTTTTCCTCCATGCACTTAGCATGCTTGAAGGACTACTGACTGTTTCTATACAGCCTATATAGGATCAACCAACCAGTGCTGAGGTATTTCCAGCATATGCTTTAAGTGGAAATTCTGAGGGGCATAGGGGAGGGCGGGGAAAGGTCGCTCATCACCAACGCTACATATAACTACACAGTGAAAAAGATGAGACCATTCCTTATCTTCTTTTATGCAAAACATCCAAATACTAAGTCTAATACCTACACAAATATAAAAGCAGCATTGATATTTAGAATTTATTTTTCCTTGTGTTAAAATTTTACTGGATGCAGGGGGGAACGTTGTCA
>NW_009220276.1:0-14959 GCF_000690835.1 Fulmarus glacialis | reverse complement strand
CAACCTTTATGATTCTATGATTCTAAGTGAGGGCTAACGCTTCCTAGCAAAGATGAAGGCTTTCTCCCTGGATCTAAAATGATAAAATAATATTTTTCCACAAGTCACCATGTTGGGTTCATAAATTAATTTTTTTGCGGGATTGGTAGGGAAGAAATTAGCTAGTATAATTCTATTTGACAGACAGCAAAGATAAGAACAACATTTTTAGTGATGTTATGCTGAGCTGGAAGGTTTATGTTATCACTTTTCATCCATCTGTCCATTCTTCGCAGTGTAACTGCTGAAGCTGTTGGCCAGTTTCAACTATATCTGGTGGACCAGGGAGGTCTCAAAGATACTATATGAATGTATGTTTCATGGAAATGAATCTTTAATCAAGAAGGGAGACCTTATTGATTTCTCTGCTGATTAAAACAGCTGTAGTGTAAGAGCAAGAATCATTAAAAACAGAAGCTGCACCAGAAATTTTTATGAACTCCCTAGCTTTAGGAAGAAAAACCCCAAACCAGAACAACAAACACTGTCACTATTTGCACTTTAGCAAGCACAAGAAAAATCAGCTGAGCGACTACGCCATAACAGACCAGTCTCCAGTTCTTCAACACGTCCACTGGTCAAAGAACAAGTTGTTACAGTGCGCTATTTTGGGTGTCCAAGAGATGCCCCCTTGGATTCGGTTTGCAGGTAGAAGAAAGCAAAGTGAACACTGTAAGAAAGCAAAGGAGTCATGAATGATCACTGCATTGCATTAAACATGTTTGTCCCAGTCTATCCCAGTCTATCTCATCTATGATGAGACATCATAGAAATTGCCATGAATTATGTATCTCAGGACCTGAGAAATAGATTCACCAAGAATCAGCATTATACACACCGTAACCTCGTTTCTAAAAGGTGACCCCTTTTAGATGTAGTCAAACTTTGAGGTCATGTGAAGTGTCTTAGGCATATTTCCTCCTATTCTGAAAAAGATGGTAATGCTAGAATAAGACTTGAGGTTTACTGTTGTTGATTAATTTTTTTTGTTGTTGCCATTTTCTTCTACTGTGGTTGTTTTTATTGCCTCAAATTCACAAAACCCACATCAAGTCTCTTCTTCCACAAAACAGAAACTGAGCAGTAACATGGCTGCTTATGCAAAATAGGCCTCTCGAGGCCAGAATTTAACCCAAGAGCTCTCTTTGCATTCTTTGGGTTGCTCTTTTTCTGTCTTTTTTCTCCTTTTGTGACTGATTCTGTGGTATTTTGCTTACCTTTCTTCACATGTGCATGTCTCCTAGAAAACAGCTTTAGTTCACCCAATTCAAACTCCAGAGCAGTCTTCCATAACTTTGCTTGTCTGAGGCAAATAAAGAAGCCTAATGGCTTTTAACAACTATTAAACCCCTTGCTTCCAAGAAGTTTAATCCATCTCATCAAAGGACTCTATGCCTTTGAGTTTCCCACTGGATTATTTGATTATTAAAATTAAATGACTAAGTGTCAAGCTGAATGGATGCCAATCTTCTAAACCACCTTCAGTCCACGATGAAATTTCTACAAAGCGTTTCAGCCACTACCAGAAAGCCCTTAGAAGGCGGCAGGATAACGGAGAAAGGACTGGACCTGTTTGGAATGGGAGAGCTCAGCTGTCTTTAGAGAAGGGAAGCACCACATTGCTGCATTCAATTACGTTTGCACTAACAGGGAGAACTCAAGCGATGGTGCTCTTTGGGGACTGGGCACAACGGACAGCACACGCTTGCAGGCTGCTGTATGGCAAGAACGGACACATCCTTATTATTGCTAAGAAGCAACGTGTGACCAGGAATAGCTACACGCTTCCAAAGCGGAGAGACATTCCCCAAGGGCTGGGAAAGGAGGAGCTCTGGGGTCTCCCTTTCCTCCCACAGTACTGCTCCATGGGTACCTGCATCCCTTGTCACGTAGGGAGCCTTCTCCACTCGTATCACAGCTTTTTTTGGTCTCTAAACAGTGCACAGGAGTTGATTTATACCCATTTAATGCTAACAAGGCATATCTTCCTTTCAACTATCAGTACTTTAACTACGTTCCTCACCTCTCAGAGTTAAATTCTTCTCTCATCCCATTTCTTTATCCATTCTGTTGTCACTATTTCTTCATTTGGAAGAGTCCTGAATTTTTTATTCTGCTTTGTGTTAATTCAGATGATTTCATCACACACAATCTAACAGTGGCTCAACTGAGGGTGCAGCACGATATCACACACAGGCGAGAATGAGCCCTTGGGACAACGGAAAGAAATGGCTAAACTGGTTTTGTTGTTAGAGAAAACATCACGTGGAAAGTCACTATGAGTAAGGTTTGAAATGGGTATTCTGAGCCACAACACAGGTGTCCTCTCCTCATCCTTAAGGAAGAAATAGAAATAAACAAGCCCTTTTTCTTTGGTCCTTGTGCTGAACCAGTAAATCATTCCCCCTGGAAGTAGCACATCGTTTTTCATGTGTCTCAGACTGTGTGACCTGCAGACAGTAATTTCCTTTTGACAGGGTCTCTTTTACATACTAAAAGACCACAGCACATGGTTATAGTGGAATCCCAGAACAAGCTCTACTGCCTTCAGGAGGAAACTATTCCTTCCAGAGCAGGCTCTCATGTACCGCTGTGTCACTCTGGGTTTTTTCCTGTAGCATACATTATTTCCTTATACTACAGTTAATCTGCTGAACAGGACAGCTCCACCATTTGAAAGCATTATCCTGAAAACAAACCTGACCTAAATATACGTGTACAAATATATCTGTAATTTTTACTTCTTTCAGGAAAGGAAAAAAATCCTAACACCCTCAATTCCATTTGTCAGCATGGCCAGGGTTTGCTTTCATAGCAAGTCCCTCCATCGAAGAATGATTAAAGAGAACAAAATCACTATATGCTGAGTTTTAGAAAAGTCTGTCCAAACTGCATGAGAGGCAATTGACTCACTGGAGTGTAGGCTTGACTTGACTGTTATGGACTAAAAGTGGTTTTTCAAAGCTCTTTGTGTTCATAAATGCTATCTATAACATCTTTCATGGTGCCTTTTCTGCAATGTACGATAATGTGAGCTCACACACAGTGAATAATTAGCAGCCAATGGACTAAGAATAATGGATATGGAAGCAGTTTCCAAGAGAGGTTTTCTCCTCTTTTCTCTCTCGACTTTTCAGGCGAGTATTTGAACAGAGACAAGAGGGATTATATCCTAAAGGTAATTAATATCAATCAGTCATCAAAACTAGCTGCTTTTGCAAGCTCTAATTACCGAGGAGTCCAACAGCTTGGTAGATTATGCCACATGGGGGGGTTCCAGCCATGACCTTGCTCTGGCACCTGGAGTAATGGTGGACTTTCACTTGGTCATCCAGTAGAGAGTTCTCCGAGGGAAATCACAGAACCAGCAGTGCTTGGGGAAAGGATGTCAGCCCCTGGAACCCGGGAAGGATGCAGCCTTTGGCCCTCCTTCTTCTTGGAAAAGTTTTATTAGTAGCAGACAACTGCTGTGATGTGGCTGGTGTGACTCTGCGTAATGTCCAAGTTTCCTGAAGGGCACATTTTGTATTTCCTCGGAGTAAACCCATCGGATTGAGCCAGACACAAACTGAGAGGGTCACCTGCTCTGAGTCCTGATTTAAGTTTCGGTGTTGTTTAAACCTAGAAAAACAGGCTCATCCTGAGGCACAAACTTTAAGGTCAAAGAGAGCAACTGAGAGATTAGTCAAAATCCTGCCTGACTCAGTGGGTGGTGTCAGCACCACAGACACTCAAATTCTGCATAAAAGCCACTTAAAGCACTCAGGTACCTCCTCTTAAAAGCCTTTTAAGCGCTCAGTTCCCCCTACCTAAGGTCTCACCATTTAAATGAAAGCATTTTGTCCCTGCATCCAGCACTGCTCCTTCATGTTTCTTTTGCGTCTGATGCTTTAAATGTTCTTTAATTGTCATCACACATGACAGAAGGATATTATCAAAGCATTCAAACTATAGACAAAGGGACTTGGAACATTTACAGCTGCGTCCCGCTCTCCAGATGAAGCTCACAACAGCTTGAAGGCACAGCAAGCAGCCGGCTCAGCTGCCGGCTACCGCAGGTCAATACTCACCCAGGGCAGATGGGGGGGGGCAAAAAAACCCAAACAAAAAACCAAGCAAAACAACAACAAAAAAGCTGGACTATCCTAAATGAACTTAGAGGAAGAAATAGATGTGATATTCCATGGGGCTTTTCCTACCCAAACAAAACTAACCAACCATTCCAGGTTAGTAACCTGGAGTTCCTCCTTTTTACCATCTCTTACCAAAGACTTACAATACAGGCAACAGCAGGAAAAAAGCAGTCTTAAACCAATACCGACATATAATTGATCTGGGTTCCTAATCACTGCTCCACGGGGACCGGCAGCGCTTTAAAAACAAGATGTATTTAATCACAGTGTCCCACTGACATCAGTTCAAAGGCAGCTTCAGCTGCTCTCATCTTCAAGAGAGAACTTTCTTGCCCAGACTTCAATTAATCCCCACGCTGTCTAATTTTTCAACATTTTCAACCTTGTACAGATTTTTTGCACAAAATCCTATCACTTCCACTTGTTCTTTCTTCTCAGTTTGAATATACAGGTCTTCAGCCAAAAAGGAAATAAGAAAATTCTTTTATCCAGACTTTTCCTTCCCTGCACTGCAAGTCAAGACCATAGCTGCTTTTTGATTTGCTTTATTCGTGATAATCGAAACCAAAAATAACCCCCAGGGCTCAGTCTCCTCAATTTTAGTCCATTACAGAGATTGTCAGTTTGCTGGCTTGTGCAAATTAAGTTCTTCACTATTTTGCTTAAGAATTAATTATGATGAACAATTTCTTCAACGTATGCTCCAGATTTTCCTAAAACTGTACGATTCGCTTTTTAAATACGAGAAACTCTTCAGTCTCCTAATATACAGCTATACTCCTGTGTTTTGCAAAAGGAACAGATTTCCTAATTCCCATTTGACTCTAAGTCATTTAAGTAATTTTATTTATACTTATATACCTCAGAATTACACGAAGCCTCTGAAAAGCATATAATTTTTCACTTGTGCTTGAATAGCTTTCGGTATTATATATTAAATATCAATTAAAAAGAGTCTTAAAATACAGTATTCATCAAAAGTAGACATGAGAATAGAACTTTCTTGCTCAACAAATCTGCCCTCTATGCAAGCAACTTTTCTGTTCAAGGCATATTTTCTTTTTCTAAGACAGTCACCCATTTCTCTTTTATGATCTTTTCACAGAGCATTTGCAATGAAATAGATCACCAAGCGCACATGCATTATACTTCTAAACATCCGACCAGCTATGCAAGGACAGCTGTATTGTGTCATGTCTTCAACTGTGACCAGTAACAAAAGTCAAAAGAAGAGTGAGGAGAAGGGTGAGAATATATTAATATTTTTCTGTTGTATTCTCTCAGTTTCCAATGACTCGTAGGCCCAGGAAATTCAAGAACTGTGGGTAACACTGTGTTTAACTGACCTTGATGAATGTTTCTTCCATGCATTTATCTAATTGCTGCTTAGCATCCACAAAACACTATGATAAGGAGCTCCACAGTTCAATTATGCAGTGTAAAAAGCACTTCCTTTTATTTGTTTCAAACCTTTCTCTTGCTAATTTCCTTTTGATACCATCTGTTCGTTAAGAAAGAGAAAAAAACATCCTTTCTTGTTCACTTTTTTCCATATTACTCAGGATTTTCCACAGAATAGCTTAGGATAGAAGGGGCCTCTTGACACCACCTAGTCCAACCCTCCTACTCAAGCAGGGTCACCTACAGCAGGTGTTGTCCAGTTGGGTTTTGTACATCTCCACGGATGGAGACTTCAAAGCTTCTCTGGGCAACCTGTCTCCAAATTTGACTACCCTCACAGTAAAAATACCCCCAAAAAAAAAAAAAAAGAAAAAAAGAAAATGTTTTCTTGTGTTCAGATTGAATTTCCTGTGTTTTAATTGTGCCCACTGCCTCTTGTCCTGTCACTGGGGACTACTGAGAAGAGTCTGACACCACCTTCTTCATCCCCCACCCCCAGGCATTTATACACGTCGATAAGTTCCCCTCCGAGCCTTCTCTTCTCCAGGCTGAACAGTCTCGGCTCTCTCAGCCTCTCCTCATAGGAAAGATGGACCTGTCACTTAATCATCTTTGTGGCCCCTTGTGGAATTGCTTCAATAAGTCTGTATCCTTCTTATACAGGGGAGCTCAGAATTGGACACAGTACTGCAGATCTTGAAGACCTCCATCACATCCTTCCTCAGCTATCTCTTTTCTAGACTGAAGCTTCCTGGTCCAGCTATTGATCCTGTGTTGGGAGTCATTTTGTTCCCTTGCTTATCCTTTTTACTCATCTTCATATTCTCTAGATCCAATATATCCATTTTGGGATGGGACAAACATAGCTTTGTTTGCATTCGACGTGTGGATGCACATGCACACAGGCAGTGGCATGAGGATGTTTTCTGTACGTTCTCTATTCCTTTTCTAACAACTCCTAATGTTCAATTGCTTTTCGACTGCTACTGAGCATGAAAAGATACTTTCCTAAAACTACGTATTAGAACTCCAAGATTTCTTTCCTGAATAAGCCTTTTAACAGATGGGGTTTTATAATGCCAGTCTTTCCTTATGGTATTATTATTATTATTAGAATCACTTTCAAATACTTCCCCCTATTCTTCCTTGCTTTGCTTTCTTAAACAAAAACTGAAAAAAGAATTTATTTTGTATCAGCATTTTTGCCCCCTTTCAATTATTTTCCTATGGCAAAACAGAAAAGTGAATGAAAGGGGGGAAAAAGGGAAGGATAAAAAGGGTAGAAATGTATGTGTAAAGATGGAATATTGAAGTCATATCTTGATCCTACAAGTGATTTTCTTTGTGAGATGGTTACAGCACAGCTTATGGGAATGCCTTCTACACTCACATGCTGGTCTATGCAATGACAGAAGAATTCAGACACCTCTATCAACACTGTGGGCACAATTTTAGGCATATGTCAAGTAAGCAATCCAAGGGCTGAAGACTTCTGGCTTGTGAAACGGAGAAGGAAGCAGAACAGCCATGCTTTCACTACCTACTTCTGCTATGTAACTTGCTTTTCAAAGCCAGATTGGCTACGATGACCTATGAATAGATGCTTGGAGGGGTCTGAAGTAGTTGGATTTCCTTGTACAAGACAGACATGCATAGACACTGCTTTATTGTAAATATTTGCATTGTTTTGTTTCTTTTTGCATTTCCAATAAAGTCTTGCTTAACTTCTGACATGCAGATTAGTAGATGCAAAACCCCATAGGATTTGATCAGAAACAGCTGTTTGTTCAGGGGCAGAAGAGGTGTGACATGCTATGAACGCGGTAGGACTTGGAGCATTTTAGAATTTCATTTCAAAAGGATGAGAAACACTCAAAATATCCTTGGGGCCACGAAAATCATCAGGGGGGTGGAACGCCTCTCCTATGAGGAAAGGCTGAGAGAGTTGGGGTTCAGCCTGGAGAAGGGAAGGCTTTGGGGAGACCTTATGGTGGCCTTTCAGTACTTAAAGGGGGCTTATAAGAAAGATGGGGACAAACTTTTTAGCAGGGCCTGTTGTGACAGGACAAGGGGGAATGGTTTTAAACTAAAAGAGGGTAGACTCAGACTAGATAGAAGGAAGACATTTTTTACAATGAGGGTGGTGAAACACTGGCACAGGTTGCCCAGAGAGGTGGCAGATGTCCCATCCCTGGAAACTTCAAGGTCAGGTTGGACGGGGCTCTGAGCAACCTGATCTTGATTTGAATATATTAACTGTTTTGTTCTCCACCAGAAGTTATTTGGCGCAGTCTAGCAGGCTGACTTGAAGGATTTCACTGGGTGCTTACACAGTTTGGTTTAACAATAATTGACAGTTCTTCTCTCCTTGATTTAGAAAACAAAACTCTCATTTTTTTTTCTGGTATTTCCAGGTTGACCAAAGTGAAAAATGTGTGAGTTGAACTATTTCTAGCAGAAGGTGTACATTTTCTTCAGAGGGCTTCTCCTGTCTTCTATGCAGCTATCTAGCATCCCTCCTCAATTTACAGTTAATTTAACTATCAAGATCCAGGTATGTTATTTACATGTGCCTTTTCATTTGGGCTTGGATTGCTGGTTTCATCCCTAATTATTTGTATTATAGGAATGCTCAGAGATTCTAGACCTATGGCGAGAATCACTATGCAAACGTAATGATATGATCCTTGCTCAGAAGAGCTTACAATTTAAAAGGTCAAGAGAAGACCACACAGATGGATGCAACAGATGAAAGAAGAACCACTTAGATCCCTGATGCCAGATATATAGGATTTAAAGGAGACTGGATAAACTGTTCATACATATGAAATGGCAAACAGCTGGCATGATATCTATGGAGCACTGGGATCAAGTCTGTCCTTTATTGTGCCAGCAGAAATTCACTGTAATGATTTCAAATTCAAGTAAGGCTCCTTTCTTAAATTATTTAGATTGAAAATAAATAAATAAAAAAAAAGTAAAGTAGCCTCCTTCCCACCCTCAATCATGCTGGATTTTATGGAGTTAAGCAAAATAGGAGGGGAATAATCAATAAAATCCTCAAGAGACATTTGAAAACTGCAGTATCAGTACAAATTCATGTTTAACTTCAGATAATTCATGCAAATCTCTACCTTAAAAAAGTTAGTAATTTATGCCCCACCTGGCATCTTTCCACTACCAGGATCTGAACACATTTGTTATTTTAAGCTTCACAAAACACCTGAAAGCAGGTAAAGAATAGAGATCAGAGCAAGCACATCTGAAGCCTAGCTACCATGGCAATTGAATGCTACATGAAGATTTAGAGCCCAAAGCTGGGCATAACAGAACAGCTAGTTGATTTCCTAGGGCAATGTAATTATCTACTCTGTGATTTAAGCTTGGTTGATGTGCCTAGTTGTGTGAAATACATTTGACTTTGCTCCACCTTCTGAGAAGATGGCATTTCTAAAAGGTGGTACTCTCTGCTGCAACATCATCCACTAATAAATTTAGGTAAAAACAGTCTGTCTTCTTGGGACACCACCACCTCCTATGGTTCTGGGGGGAGACCTCTCATTCTGGTTAGTTTATGGGCATTTGAATGTGGGAAAAGTATCTCACTGTTCAGTGAACAGGCTGTACTCCTAATATTTTACTATATGTGAAGCTCTGAACCTCTGCAGAAGTTGGGCTGATAGAAACAACGATCTTTTCAAGGTAACCAGCTGGATAAAAACATGATGGGATTAACCCTTTCTCTGAACATTCCTGTACCTATGACTCCTCTCAGAAAACAAGTGTGTGGCCATACAGTCAAACAAATTAAAGCCTAAACGTGATTTGGATGCCCACTTAACCCACGTCTCACAGTGAATTCCACTGCTTAGAGAGTAACATAATGTCTGCATGCCAATGACTTAGAGAAGGAGATGGCCTAGTGCCTTGAACCTCTCTCAACCTACCAACTAGTAGGACCTCAGACTTCCTTAAAATTATCCACTTCCCATGACTGGGAGATCCAGTTAGGGATGCCTTCCGTTTGGTCCTTGCAAGGAACACGCCAGTACTGGAAAACAGAACTGCCATGGGTGTATTTCAGCTTCATATAAATACCTGCATCTAAGTTCCCAGCATGGTCCATGGAAATCTACTCCATACAGTCAGTGAACTCTAGTAAGTTCAGTCAGCTCATCCTAAAGCAGGCACATAAGCCCTGATTCAATTTGGCTAATAATAAGCACACAGTGCCACTTGAAATGGCCTGGGGTAGCTAAGACCTCCACAGCAGGCTGACAAATATAACACGGAAAACATGGGTAACCCATGCTCTTCTACAGCAACAGCTAGAATCCAGGAGGGATATTGGTTAGATCTGGGACCTACCTTAAACAAACTTCCTTTAGAAATCCAGTGATCTGTGATCCAAATATCACAATATAAAGCTATGGTTGATGATCCTTACCTGTTTGCCTGGCGAGACAAATGGGAAGGAAGAGATTATTCAGTAGTTATCCAAAGGCAGCAAAGAACTGAACAGGATCCTGTAGATACTGTAATCTACAGGATTAGAACATGCATACACCTGGCAGTTATAATCTGGTAGGATTAATTGCCCCAAATCTGTGTCTGTATGGCACCAACTGCAATGGTCCCAGATTCCTTTTTCGTGCTCCCATATTACAGTACAGTACATTGTGTAAACTGTAGTCAAGTATTTGAGCAGTGACTGCATCTTCAGAGATATTCTAGTCCAAGGTCAACACTCTGCAGTCACAAAAATTAGGATAGCTGGTAACCCTACCACCACACCTGTGCCTGCCTTTGCACTAGGACCAACATCATGGCTGAAAAATGGCAAGCTACAACAGTAATGCACTAGAACTCAATATGCAAAAAATCGAGTAACGAAAAAAACAATCTTTATGACTGAACAAAAGGCTCAACATTAAAACTACTATTGAGGAGCATTAGTAGGTACACGGCCAGGGATATTAGCATGGGCAACAAAATAATGAAATAGTGGAAAAACATATGCTAAGTAAGCCTTTTGTATACATACATAACGGAGATGTAAGACTGAACTGCGGGTGTCCTGATTTATGCTGATTTACAAGTCTTAAATGAGTTGGTCTTATTGCTTATTATATAGCTCTAACTGTAAATGAGAAAATAATCCTTGGAACTTGTAATTCTCAGTTGTTCTTGTACACACTCATTATAATCCATACGGTATTAAACTAGGAAAAACGTACAGTTTTAGCTATCCTTCTGGCTATATCTCTTCACTGAATAAAAGAATTTATCTGCTGCAGCCCATTAAACCAGGATCAGGTACCCGTTAAGCTGGATGACGCAGATGCAGAAAACATGGACCCTGATAAAAAGGTCTGACAATGTGTCTTGAGGCTATTGCTTGCTTAAGCTGAAAAATTGATCATCTTATTCTGCTGCATTTCAGTTAAGCTTTCGTTTTGTATGTACAGAACTTCAGGATTAGTTAATGAAAGGAAGGAAACATTTTCATTCTCCCTATTTTTACTACAGCTTTCTAAGACAGAAGGATGGAGAGAACCGCCAGAATAGTGTTTGACAGGAACAGGAGTTCCAGCAAATACATTTCTTCAGGCATCTTTCAACTCTAATGTACGGAACAAATACAAGCCAACAAACCAAGGCTGAATGCAAAATGCAATCAAAACACATTGCTATTTGGCAGATTACAATGGCACTTCCCAGATCCATCTGAAACTAAAGCCCCAAGCTACGGTACTTCTTGTGTGAGACAAGTTAAAAATGGGTCCTGCACCACTGAGTTTACAGAGCTGGGAGGGAAATGGAAGTTCAAAAAGTGAAAAATCTTCAAGGCCAATGGACAACGAAAGCTGCAGCCAGGACTGTAACACAGAGTCTCTCAGCTGTTATTTCAAGTGTAGCATCTGTCAAGTTAGAAACAGAATGGGAGCTAAGACCTGCCATCTCCTCATTTGCAGAGTAAAATGCCACTCAGCACCTTGTTATTATCATGTCGTTTGCAACTTGGAAAAAATAAATGCAATATGGCCCAATATCCTTGAAAAGATACCACCTACAGGTTTTAGTAAATTATGTGGACTAACCACACAAAACACCTCCGAACTACATAACCACATTTTTTTCCCCCATTCAGCATTTCAACAAGTACAGCTCTTGTTGTAGCCAGCTCTCTACCATGTATTTAATTTTTAAAACTACCTCATTTCTTACCCCAAGATCTGTTGCTGTGCTTTCCCTTGGAAAAGAAACTGAATTAACTCCCAGTGTAATGCTGCCTTTGCAGAACCTGGTCAGAGACCTCCGCTGAATCACTCCTTTAAAGAAAGAGCTTCCTGCCACGCATGCTGCTGTCCTCACCCTTGGGGTTGGTGAACGAATCAGACAATCATTACAGCATCAACCATCTCCCCTTCACCTCTGCTGGGTCAGAAAACTTAGTATCCCAGTCAGTCACTGCATGATCAGACCCGAGCGTCAGAAGTGAAGCAGTTATCCACACAAGAATGGCTCCCAGCAGGGATAGTCAAAGGGGAAAAAAAGCCCAAGTTTAAGCTGAAATGGAAGCTGCCTGCCTCAGGGAATAGACACCGCTACTAGACCAGCTGTGCTTTCATCAGGAATCTCTCCCTGGTATGTCAGCTGACAACGATACAGTATTAGAAAGGTGACAGACAGCTGACGGGTCTGAATGAGTGCAGTTGACATCACCAGATATGGGGAAAAAAAAACCAATCCAGTATTTACTGGAAGAGGGAAAAAAAAGCTCTGACCCTGTCCTGGGGACACAGTGCCCCTGTCACAGGGGGCTCCATGACACCAGCTAGGCAAGGAAAGTAGGCACTTTTCTATACCTGCACGCAGACATGGAGCTTGTTATTCCACCTAAAGTTGAAAGGGAAGTAGTTTGTGAATGGTTTGTTAAAAGCAGAGATTTTCCCTAATTACTTCCCATCTTCTCAGCTAGAAAACTGTTTATATATGACTGTGCCAGAAAAGAAACCTATTAAAAAAATAAAAAGCCATTTTAATTTTGCAATATGGATTCTTCAGCCTCTAATCAGTGAGAGATGTTATATGAAACAGACGTGGGAGAGAAAAGCCTTTGGTTACAATTAACTTCACAATCTGATTCCCAGTGAAAGACGACACACTGAAGAAAGGACTGCACAAAAAGTCTTCCTGTTTTATAGATCAAGGACAGATGAAGCAGTTTGTTTGACACTGTGGAATGTGTATCGCTATGATTTACCCATTAATGTCTAAGCACCTAGCGAGATGGGGAAAGTGCCGTTATCCGACTGTCACTGTGAGGACTACAGGCTGGAGCAAACAGAATTGCTCGCCCAGGGAAGAACTGATCCCAGAGATCCCCGGAGTCCCCACATTGGCTCAGCCCTCCCTTCACATAGCTTTACTTCCCGTGCACTGTAGTTTATGAATTGAACATCCTCCTCAGAGCAAGTCTGTAAAATCGCCATCTTCTGATCCCTCACCGTTGATGAGAGGGATGGGGAAAAAATTAGGACAAACACGTTTCTGTCAAGGGAAGGAATTCAAAATGGCTCTGTTAAATTTTGCGCAACACCTAATTGGGGAAAGGTTTTATTCAGAATTTAAGTACCTCCCTGTGGAATAGCTTAATCCACTTTGCAAAGGACCATCCTGCACCCAGCTTAACTGATTAATGCCTGTGTGTAAATGAATTCCTCTCCAAGCAATGTTCCTGCTGTTTCAGGTTTGAACCCATGCAGGTGAACCGCTTCCCTGCTCAATACTCTAGAAGCAACTGGGGTTAGGTATTTTACCCTCCAAAGTGAAATTTCTACCCCCCCAGCAGAATCCCTTCTAAATCAGGGATGCTTGGAAGGACAGGAGGACACCAATACTGCACTTCAAGTAGCTTCACTATTACAAAGAATCATCACATCAGCTGAAGAGGTTACAAAAATCTATTTTAACACAATCCACCTGCAATCTGTTTTCAATTACTCCCTTAAGACTCCTTAAATGTACATGCTTCAGATACTTCATAATAACCATGGTATTTTACCATCCACTGATGATACCAGGTGTTGTGAGTAAAACCTTTGCTGACTACAAAAGCCATACTACCTCTCTTTGCTGCTAACCCACTCTGCGAGGTGTTAAGATTCCCATTCTCTGTTCCTCCTTCCCTTTTCCAAAGCCATTATTCCCCCAAAACCGTGCAAAAATGCTTTTTATTTTAGATTGCACACAAGAAGAACAAAGCCAGGTAACTGTCTGTAAGAACAGGGACATTTCTTGCCAAAAGAATAAATGCCTTTTATATTAAAGTAAAGAGCCCATCCCTCTCTTTCCCACCCCACTTCCCCCCACCCCAATATTATTTTGGCAATTACTGCTTCTTGCCCAAAAAAGAAAAAAAGATGACTGTGCCACTTTCTACTCCTGAAGCACGGGCAGTTGAAAACAATTAGTGACAGTATATAGGTAAGGGAGGAAAAAAAAAAGATGGAACAATTTCTTTTGCTTCCCTCACCCTCAATCCCACAGAAAGACCATGAGAGATTTCAGAAGAAAACAAAATCAGGGTGAAACCAAGATGGATGTTGAAAGGCAAATAAAGCACCCACAAGCTGGTTTTATAGTACTTTTTGTCTCTGGTTTTACAAATACAACTGCTGAGTAAAACAAGACCATGGCAAAATTATTTTTTGACTGTTCTGTTTCTTTTTCTCTGCTATGCTTCCTGAAGAGTCTTAACAGGATGACTTTTGACACGTTTTTCTATGACACAACTGGTGCAGCTTGGTTTCCTACCAACTACTGCGTCATGCTTTGATACACATGATGGAGCTCACAGCCTCACTCTACGTAGAATTTTGTGTATGTGCCCCCCACATACGCAAAACACAAACACATGTGCAGGGTGAAACTGCTGTCTGACATTCCCTGGGGACCCTCCTCTGACTGGGGATCTACCTTTGTGAAACATGTAGGAATTTCACCTTTAAGATTTGTACCCCTCAAGTCCCCCTTGAATAAATACTACCAAGTCAAAATTGGTAGTAGTTATTCAAGGCATTCAGAAGTTATTAGAGACAGACACATAATAAACTCAGTTTTGATTGCATAGAGATATCAAACTGTGATAGATAACCTATTACATTAAACATTCTTCAGTTAGTCAAAGCTTTAGACTAACATATCAAAAAAGAAAACCCTTCATTCAAAACAAAATAGCTTATCCCCCCAGGTTTTCTTTGTTGTTTTACTTTAAATAGATGATGCTGCACAAGTGCTAAGAGCCATAAGATTTTACAAAATAAAATCAGAACTTACTTTATATACTTACTGTATATCAGGATTTAAAAAAAAAAAAAAAA